>NC_133790.1:11172484-11255552 GCF_003597395.2 Chelonoidis abingdonii | reverse complement strand
CCTGTGGGCTTTGCTCACCTGTCCCCGTCGAACCTAGTTTAAAGCCCTCCTCATTAGGTTAGCCAGTCTGTGTGCAAATAGGGTCTTTCCCCTCCTCGAAAGGTGAATGCCATCTCTGCCTAGCAGTCCTTCCTCGAATAGCAAAGAAAGGGCTTTTATTTGCCTTCATATCCCAACAGACTGGATTAGGCAACTGAGCTGTATAATTGCTTTTTCTAACGACCTCTTAGAGCTACTGTCTTCCACACACTGAGGTCCTCATGAAATGGTGGCTTCAGCTAGCCACTGTAGGGTTTCAGGTGCCTCATGCTGCACAGAATTTCATGGGTTCATTTAGTCAAGTGCATAAATAAATTAGAATAACTTATTTTCTGATGGTGTCAATAAACCAGTTGTCATTTTCAAATGTTGCATTTTTTAATGCTTAGTTATGCCAAGGGACGGAGAAAGATTATAATATGTCTAGTAAACTTTTAATTTGTCTCTTTCACACACTTCTGATCTGCTTTGACTGGCATGTTTTCTCTTCTGTATCTAGAAGTAGTTCCCACTTCTAAAACGCACAAGGTGTTTTTATGATGATAAAGCAATACAAAGTTGTCCACGAATGGTGGGTTTGTTTGTGTTTTTTTTGTAATTTAACCTTTATTTTCAAAAGTGAAATCCAGGAAGTGCTTCAGCAGCCTCGTAAGCAAAGCCTGTTTGAGATGGCGAAGATGTCTCATGGAGGGCCGTTCAGAGAAGATAAAGTGGAAGATGTGAAAGCCCTTGTCAAGATTATCCCTGTCTTTTTGGCTCTTATACCTTACTGGACAGTGTATTTTCAGGTGAGGTGACTCTGACTAAACATAAAGAGCATACATTTACATTCTTAACACTGCAATTGGAAGGTCTATAGGTGCTATCATTAAATCACAGCTCTGCGTCTAAATTGTAAAAATTCATTCCTCTCTGAAAATTGCCCTAAAAGCATCATCTTTGAAGGAACATTTAAAAAATAATTGTGGGGAAATGTTCCATAAGCTTTTCGTTAAATAGAATTGTTTAGCAATGTTAATGCCTAAAATTCTGAAAGAGGCTGGAAATCTAACAATTTTTGCCTAGCCTTATTTTATTATGGACTAGCTGACTTTTATGTTGTTTTGGGGTTCACCCCAAACCAGTTCTCAGATGTATGTTTGCTTGCACAATGTGATTAAAATTATGTAACAAGCCAATGCTTAGTAATGACCAAAATGTTTGCTGGCTCATTGACTTTTTAAGCAAAATGGTCACGGGGCAAGGTGTATCAGTTCACCAATATGCCCATATATCTAAACGTATATTGCTATGTAGTGTCTTTCATAAATGTAAAATTCCCTATGAAGTTGACGGATGAATAAATGGTCTAAAAGGATATTACACATTTTGAAAATATTCTTATTTTAACCTGATGATTGGTTTTGTTGCTAAAAGGCAATTTTTGGCAACAAACTGTGGTAGTGTAGACAAGGCCTTAGAGACCAACAAGAATTTTTGCTATCAGCTTGGGACTTATCAGTTGGAAGAGACAGAGCGAGAGAGAAACTTGGTTATATTGGTTGATCACAGGATGACATGAGCTGCCAGTGTGATGCAGCTGTGTAAAAGGCTAATACCTCCTGCTGCATCCTAGGATTGCATTTCCACTTGAGATAGGGAAGTGGTAGTGCCAGTATACAAAGCTCTGGTGAGACCTCATCTGGAATACTGAGTGCAGTTCTGTTCTCCCGTGGTTTAAAAATGATTAATTCAAACTGGAATAGGTGCACTGTGCAGAGAAGGCCTGCTAGGATGATTGTAGGAATGGAGAACCAGCCTTATGAGAGGACCAAACAAAGGCTAAGGGATCATATGTTTGCTCTCTGTAAATACATCAGCGGGATAAATACCAGGAAGTGGGGAGAGGAATTATTTAAGTTAAGCACCAATGTTGACACTACAACAAAGGGATATCCCTGGCCATCAAAAAGTTTAGGTTTGACAGTTTCTCACTATCAGAGATGTGAAGATCTGGAACCAGCCTTCCAAGGGGAGTTGTGGGGGGCAGAAAACGTTATCACATTCAGTCCTGAAGTGAGTTAAGTTTATGGAGGGAATGATATGATGAGACTGGCTACGTGCCACTGTAGGAAATCTGCAATGGCTAGTAGCAGATATCCCCAGGAGCAGTGACGGGATACTAGATGGGGAGGGGTCTGGACTACTACAGAGAATTCTCTCCCAGGTGTGTATCTGTTGGGTCTGAGGCAAGCTAATGGTCCAATATAACAAGTGATGATATGGACACTAATTGCGTTTGTTGGGGTTAAATGGAGTCTGCAGGGAAACTTCACTGTAGTGTCAATTTTCCAGTACAAAGCTGAAATTTTGTATTTGCTCAGGGTCTAACTGATCGGCGTATTTGGCATCAGAAAAGAATTTTCTCCTGGTCCAAATTGGCAGAGTGCCTTTTTTTTTTTTTCTTTTTGCTTTCCTCTAAAGCATGGGGTGCAGGTCACGTGCAGGTTTAAACTAGTGTAAACAGTGGATTCTCTGTAACTTAGTCTTAAAATCATGGTTTGAGGGCTTCAGTAACTCAGCCAGAGGTTATGGGTCTATTACGGAAGTGGGTGAGTGAGGTTCTGTGGCCTGCAATGTGCAGGGGGTTAGACTAGATATTTATGATGGTCCCGTCTGGCCTTTGAGTCTGAAAGTTTTTGTGCTTTTTACAAAACTCCAATTTTGGTCCTGAAGAGTGTGTCACGGTCTCACTGGAAAACCTTGTTTTGAACCACTCTCTAGTACATTCCTTGTGAGTCACTGACATTTTAAGTAGTTTCACTTCAGAGTGTTACTTGATAAAGTCATAATGTCAACTAATTTTTCTTAATGTTAGATGCAGACTACATACGTTTTACAGAGTCTACATTTGAAAATCCCTGAAATTTCAAACGTCACCACCCGTATTCATACGGTAAGATGGGCAAAATGTGGAGGGGGTTTTTTGTTCTTGTTTTGTTCAGTTGAAACTCCCTGATCTAAGCTTATGGTCCAAGGTAAGGAATGATGATGTAGACACTAATTGCTTTTGTTGGGGTTAAATGAAGTCTGTAGGGTAGCTTCATTGTAGTGTCAATTTTCCAATACAAAGCTGAAATTTGTACTTCCTAACATTAAGTAGTAGAATTGTTATTTACCTAACTAAACTTGATTTTTATTAACTTAAATATAGGCATTAGTTAATCTTCTACATGCAGTTTTGTTCATTTAGGCATATTTCAAAACTAAACCATTAGGTCTGTCAATCAATTAAAAATATTAACATTACCAATTGAAATGTATTAAATATTTTGATTCTGTTTAACAGTGTGATTAATCGTGATGAATTTTTTTAATCACATGAGTTAACTGCAATTAATCAACAGTCCTACTAAACGTTCATGATACTGCAGTCCCTAATTACATACAAATTCCAGTGAAGTAAATGAGGAATTGACTCTACAGTAGCCCCTGAATCTGCTCTTAAATTATGCAAGTATAAGTCAGTCTGAGCCCTGCAGATGTAGAATATGAGAATGTATCTGTGGTTACTGTCTTAAGGGCCCAGTTTTGCTTTTGAATGCATGCAAGCAGTTGCCACTGATTTCACCGGAAGTCTCCATGTTTCTTGGTGGCAAAATACAGCCCTTAGAAGAGGCCTTTAAATACACACAAGCTAAGTTCCCTGTGAGCTGGTTGGCAGACTATCAACGGCTGCACAGACAAGGAGAGGCGCCCCTCCCCTGGCCCAGCCGTAACGGAGCTGCCACTGCAGCGGGCTGTGGGGAGTCCTCCCTCCCTGGAGCAGCCTTCACCCCAAACCCCTCATTCCTGGCCCCATACCGGAGCCTGGATCCCCAGCCAGAGCCTGCACCCCAGCCTTGAGCCCCCTTCCACACTCCAAACCCCTTGGCCCCACCCCCTCCACACATTACCTCCATGTTGGTGCACGAAAAAGAATTGGAGGGAAGTAGTACCACTAATTCAGTAAGATAACTCATGCTAAAAGTGAAGCACAGGTCATCTACACTGCAATGAAAATCCCACAGCTGACCTGTGCCAGCTGACTCGGACTCATGGGGCTTGGACTGTGGGGCTGCTGAATTGCAATATAGACATTTGGAGTTGGGCCCAAGCCCAAACTTCTAAATCGCAATTAAACAGCCACTTAGCCTGAGTCAGCTGGGTTGGGCCAGCTGGAGGTTTTTAATTGTAGCGTAGACATACCCTTACTTATATTTGCATTTTATCTTGGTTAATCTAGCATATTGAAGGATGTTATGGAGCCAACTTCAAAGAAGAGCTTGCAAAGTCTAACATGAGGTGGTTACTGAAACAATAATCATTTCCATTTTACATAAAGTTTCAGTATAAATTAATTACCAGGCTTACTAAATATGCCTTTGAAATTAAACCCCTGGCATAAATTTAGTAATATGAATAGGTCACGATTGCTTTCATTGTTTTTATTCACAAATGCAAATAAAAGTAAAATTAAAGTAACATTTAAGTTTGAAAACCATCTTTGTGTTTTGATCCTCTTCTAAGTCTTAAAAATGATCTCATAAATGGAAGTAAAATTGGTTAGGTGCATCAAACCAACTTCTCATCAACCTATGCCTTCTGTTTGCCTGATTCGATACAGTTAATAAGTTAAACTTTAAGTGTTCTGAGACTTCTGCATGCTGAAAGGGGTTCAGTCAACTTAAATCTATATTTTAAATTTTTTTCCTCAGCTATGTTAGTACTAATAACATGTTAGATAATGAGAAGAGAAGGTGTTTTTTTTTTAAAAAATTCTGTTCACTAATTTTTGCTGCTTATTTTTAAATTTCTCTTAACTTGAACAGTGGAAGTGATTATGTCAATTTCACTTCCGGTTTTAGTACATGCAGTAACTGAATGTTAATTTAATTTCCGATTAGAAAATTTTTTTAAATGGAAATACTTTCATTGGTCCAAGGTTTGCTTAAATTTAAACTAAGCATAATCAAACTTTGGGCCAGATTTGAGATGTCCATTTAAATAGAGCACAGTTTATTTTAACTTGACCACAGGTCCCTGGTAGTTGCAAATAAGTTTTACCAGGTACTTTATTCTTACTATGAAACCCTTCTTGCCCTTCATTAATATTAATACTTGCATTTCCATAGGTTTTTTTTTTCATGAGACAGTCTCAGACCTTTTTCAAATATGAATTAAGTCTCACAACTGTCATGTTTGAGCTTCGTGATTGCTAGGCTGAACAAAATGAATAGTTTTCTTCTAACTTAATTAAGACTTAATGAAACAGGCCTGTGCCTTTATCTAATACGGGGAAATTAGTGAAGTGTGGGCTGATCACTGTGATAAATGTTCTTTTTAAACAAAGCACAGTGTGATACTTCTTTGCTTAGGCCCATAAGGAATATTATGGGTATAAATATGCTTTTAAAAATTACAGAAGGCTGTTTACACACACCCCTAACCTAGTGACTCTAGAGATACATTGTAACTTTAAAAATACTGTAAGTGTGCGTTTCTGCTTAGGGGATAAATGTTGTCAGTCAAACTTATTCTAGCCTTTGGCACCTTTATTTTTTGATAAGCAGATTAGGTTCAGAAACTGAAATGGTTCAAACAGGGCTGGTTCCAGGGTTTTTGCTGCCCCAAGCGGCGAAAATAAAGAAAATCGCAATCAGCAGCAGCTCCACCTCGCCGCTTTCATCTTTGGCGGTAATTTGGTGGCAGGTCCTTCCCTCCGAGAGGGACCCGCTGCCAAAGAGCCCGACTTCCTGGCCGGTCCTGAGTTCAAATAAGCAATGAAGATTATTACTAGCTCTGGTTGAAAATGGTTTAAAATGCCACTCGTACCATAAGACCATTTCTTCTAACTTTAAACTGTGGCGTTTAAAAATTAGTTCAGTCTTGTTTAGTGTTTAATAGTGTGGAATTTGAGGCATGGATAGTGGAACATCATCCTAGTGTGTCCGTCTTGATATTTTAAATGGTTCTTCTACCAGCCACTCTGTAAGTGAATGTCAGCTCCATTTTCTGCAGTGCTTCCATTGCAACCCTTTTGCTGCTTCAATCTGAAATCTTAGAGTTATTTTTAAGTATATTTTTAAACGATCTCAAAGTAGGTTTGTGGTTTTATCACTTTTTTTTCTATTTGGGTGACATCAAAGGCATCATATAACACACTACATTTCTAAAAATATATATGTAAATGTGTAGTCTCTTTTTTAAAGCTATCAGACTTGCTCTTAGCCATCAGGCTATGATGATTTGCGGTAGCTAAGTAAAAGCAGTTGAGTCATGACTCATCAGAGCTACATTTTTCTTAGAAAAAGATGTACACAACGTTCAATGTAAGCATTATAGTATTTGTCTAAAGTGAACAAGATAAAGATTGTACACAGTTTCTTGATATGGAAATAGTGGAATATATAAAAATATGTGCATACTCTGTTTCCCAACTCCTGATATGTAGAAATGGGAAGGAGTGAGTCTCTGAAAAACTTGTGATTTAATTGTGTGAAATATAGCAGTGGTGATGACACTTGGTCATTCTGTTGTCCATTATCAAATTCAGTAATTCCAAAAAACTTCCTACTTTTTTTTTAACTGTATTATCCAAATCAGTCTCTGTTCAAGTTTTGTGATACTGGTTAATGTTGTGGTGAAATAGTAAAAGTCGGTTACGCTAAACACATTTTTTTGGGGGGGGAGGGGAGAGACGACAATCTGCTGTGTGGAAAACTTTCCTGAATGGGGTAGATTGAATTCAATTGGTGATTTTTAAAGCCACTGATCTTAATTTTGATTTAAATAAGCTTGAAACCTTGATTTAAATAAATTTCAATCTTGTTTTGCATTTGTACTCTATTTTCCAAACAGAGAAGTTGTTCCTCTTTATTTGATAACCGTTAATATACATTGATTTGCAACTAAATATAGCCTCCATGCTAAATTTAGTACCTTTTGGTAACTAGGAGGATATATATCTACACACGTTTATATAAGCAATTTATATAATTAACTTACATTTATTTAATTTCTTAATTCTTACATTTATTATGTTACAAAATGCATCATTCACCATTTTCTATTAAATAGACTAACTTTTTTACTTGTGATTTGTGTCAAGCTCTACTTGGATGGTAATTCAGATTCAATTAATGTACAAAAACATTTTAACTGCTTTTTTGTTAAATAAAACTGCCTTAAGTGATAGATACATAAGAATTTTTTTCATCAAAAATGTATCAAACCATTTTGCATTTAAAGCTAACTGATTTAATAAACAAAGGAAATATCATCTGTAGCTAATGAATTGAACTGATTGGTTTTGGTCACCATAACCTTCAGAGTTTTAGAACTAGTAGATCATACCACTTCCCATCTAGTTTTTATTCAGAGATTGGAAGAAAAACAGTTTTTTCCTACTTTTTTCAATTCTTAATTGGGTTTTTAACTTTAAATGAACAAGTAATTGAATAAATATTCCCTCTGCACCTGCCAAAGAGGCTACCGCCACCAAAAAACTAATTTAGCACTGCAACAAATTCTGGTGTCATGTGCTTAACTAGTGACTTCCACCCGTTCAGTGCTTTGACTTTCTTTAAAACTTGGCAGTAAACACGTATTGCTTAATATTTTTGGTATTTAAACAAAATTATTTTAATTGGGTGGTGATTTTAAATTTAATATCAAATGTATTTTAAAAATTAAACTTATTTAACTTTAAAAATCAATTTTTAATATTTTTTTAATCATTTGTTGTAGACCACACTTGCTGACTCTCTTTAGTGGCAAGCAAAAAGATTATCAGTTCAGCAGAATTTAAGAATTTTTATTTTCCAGAGTATGTGATGGTCCCTTTAACCATAATCTTGCAAATTTGATCTGTTTGGAAATATTTAACAGTTTGAACAGTTAATCATTCAAATCTTTTGAATCCATGTCTTGAAATAGTTGGGAACACAGTATAATATGGAATAAAAAAATTCTCAAGCATTAGTTGTTGAATTAATTTTTAAAGTAACTAGTCCCCCACCAAGCTCTTAAGCATAATTCTGTCCTTCCATGAAAACATGTTTGGCACAGTTCAATACAAGGGGCTCAGTCTCTGAGGCTTTCCAGATTCACAGCACAGTTAAGCAAGGCTGTGTACATGCCCAGTTCTGTTTGGGATCTTTTTCTCCTTGCTATTAAAACAAGCTTTTGGTTCCTCAGTTGAGGGAATCTACTTGCACACAAGATCTGATGGAAAGCAGTTCAATCTTGCAAGACTTAGATCTAAAATGAAGAATCGGGAGGCTCTTATCCAGTATAACCTCTTTGCTGCTGATGCAGCAGTGAGAACCCATGCAGAAGTGCATCTTCAAAACTTTCTGGACAGCTTTTCCGAAGTCTTCCAAGACTTTGGGCTTACCATAAGCCTAAAAATGATGATCATAATGTGCCAAGGAGTTGAGGAAGCACCCTTCCTCAAGATCAACAACTATGAACCTGAAGTGGTGAGTGAGTTCACGTACCTGGGGTCCACTATCACAGTCAATCTCTCACTTGAAATGGAGCTAAACATCCACATTGGAAAACGCTGCCACAACGATGTTCAGACTGAACAAGAGGGTATTGCAAAACAAACTGACCGAACACACACAGATCTGTATGTATCGTGCATGCATTATCAGCACACTTTTGCGTGGGAGCAAGACATGGACCTTATACTCATCTGGAAAAGAGGCTCAACAGCTTTCATATGCATTGTCTTTGTTGAATCTTTGGAATCTCCTGGAGGGACAGAGTCACTAACGCTGACGTGTTCAAGCGGGCCAGCATACCCAGCATGCAAACACTCCTCAAACAGAGATGCCTCTGCTGGCTTGGGGCATGTGTGCTTAATGAATGATGGTCGCATCCTGGAGGACATCCTCTATGGTGAATTGGCATCTGGAAAGACCCAAAGGATGCCAAAAAATGCATTTTTCAGCATCCTTTGGGTCTTTCTTCAGATGCCAGTTCACCATGGAGGATGTCCTCTGGGATGCGCCTATCATTCAAGGATGTGTGCAAGCAAGACCTCAAAGAAATGGGCTTGGATGTGGACAAATGGGAAGATCACACAAGACCGCAGCCTTTGGAAACGAGTTAACAAAGGTCTCCAGAGTTATGAGAGGAAGCAGTCCAGCTTAGCAGAGGTGAAAAGAACTCGCAGAAGGTAGAGCCTAGAGGGTTGAAACAACATCACCTTTAAATGTGACAGAGATTCTCTCTTGAGTGGGGTCTCTTTAGCCATAGTTGTAGCTGCCGTAAAGCAAACTGGGTTTCAAACACTCAAAGTTGAGTTAATTATGGATATGTTATTTAACTTGTGCACACAGTCTCTCCCCAAACCTGACTGGTATGGTAGAAGGATATAATGATGATAAATTTTGCATTTTCTCTCCAGGGGTCCAAATCATATGTATGGCTCCTAGACTTACATAGACTGTCCCCCGTTGCTGGCACAGTCGTGAGGATTTATATACAAAGATTCTGCTTTTTAGAGTCCTTCCTTTTAACAAAAACAGTGGCTGGAGAGTTAAATGTTTGGAGATTGTTCTAAATTTTTCATTTGGACTTTACTAGTTGGAATAGAACTTATAGTGGAAATAGTGCAGTCAGATAGGCTGAATATTTCTAAAGCTGTTTTTGGAGTTGCATAAGAACATTTCCTTAGTGCTTAATGGAATATCTTAGTTTGCCCATATAGAACTGATTATAAACATTTTTAAAGCTTGGTAGACTGGGAATCTCATTGGGAACTACTGAATCTTGCAAATTAGAAAGGATAAATCTATCTCACAATAGACTTTGTTCATTCGACAGATAATTTCATTTTAATTGTATTTTGCATTTTATTAGTAAAAATACTCTTTCTACTATGCTGTTGGAACTATGAAAAGCCATAATCTTAATGGAAGAGCTACAGCACCTGGCTACTAAATATTTCTCATGACTAGAATAGAAACAGTTGACTGATAAGAAATATAAACCTATAGTCAGACTCGAACACATTTTTGGAAGCAAAATAAACGAGCAGGGAATACTTAATTGCATTAAATCACTTTCTACCATATATGCCGTTAAGATTGCCTTTGATTGCTGTTAGACACATCTTGGTGTATTTGTTTAAATAATATATAAGTATTTGTTTAACAGGCATGAGTTGCACAATCAATCATTCAATAGACGTGTTCTCTGATTGATGAATCTCAATGGCATGAAAGCTCCCTCAGGATAATGAATTTTCTATTAAGCATGTTCCAAAACACAAAGTGTTAAGATGCTAAAGCTCCTCCCTCAAAAGGAGGCAGCACTGATCATGACATTCTATCAGTTATTCATTTTTTTTTGTTCTATCCTGTGATGGTTCAGCTGATGAGTCTGGCTCTGTCAACCTCTGAAGCTCATTGTGCTATCACTTCTAAACACAGCTCCAATCTAATCACTCCCATTGAAATTCATTGGTGTTGAACGCCCAGATGGCTTGCAGCATGGGGCCTGCAGACAGCAGCTGGCTAGAGATAGAGGAGCTTAGTCTCCCCATATCTATATCTACCAGCCAGAACCCCTTGCCAGCTATCATGACAGGGGCAGCAGAACCAAATTTGAGTGGTGTTACTATCATAAGCATTCCCAAATCTGGACCTTAGCGTCCAGAAATTTGGGTGCCTGCATGAACCCCTCTAAGCTTAATTACCAGCTTAGCTCTGATCTTGCTGCCACCATCCAAAAATTCCAGTGTTTTGGCTCGCTCTGGTCTCCCCAAAACCTTCCCTGGGGACCCCCCAAGACTCAGATGCCCTGAGTCTACCAACAAGGGAAATAACCCACTTCCCTTCCCCCTTCTCTCTCCACCCGATTTCCTTCTGGGCTAACCTGAGAGTTACTGATGCTACCTCTTTACATCACAATACCAAGAAGCATGTCTCCTCTCTTCCACAAAGAAGACAAACCCAAAAGACAGGAACAGAAAAGATTCTATCTCTCTTCCCCCGTAGTTCTCCCTCCACCAATTTCCTGGGTGTACAGAGATTCACCCTCCGTAGATATAACACAAAGAGAATTTCCTCCTTTCGTTCCTTAGCCTACCCAGAGAGAGAAACTCAAACAAGTCTTAAAAAAAAGTTTTATAATGAAAAAAGAAAGAAAAACAGATGACATGATCTCTGGATCAAAGCTGACATCACAGGGCTATTACTTAAAGAAAAATATGAATAACAGCCTTATTACAAAAAGAGATACAATTTAACACATTCCAGCAACTACACACATGTAAATACAAAAAAACCCATAACAGCCTATTGTTTTCTACTTTTGTATTACAACTTTGACTGAAGATTGAAGCTTACAGATAGAAAAGATCCCTCTCCATAGCTGAGAGCCAGAAAAAGACACAGACCCTGTCTGTCTAAAGCTATCGCTCCCTTTCTCCTTTGTCTCTTACAGCTGTCCCCAAACTCCATTTGTTTTTGTCTCTCTGTGGCCTCCCCTCCTGGGCCGTTAAGTTGTTAGCGGGCCACTGCCCTCTCAAAGGGAAGGCCCCTTAAAGTTATTTACCAAGAGCCATTGCTCTTTCAAAGGCATGGCCAATTGTGTAAGTGGTACCACTGCCCTGTTCAAGGGTTAGTCCTGCTATATCACTTGTTAAGCTGGGCTCGGTGTAGGGTGGAAATGTCCAGTTGCAGGCTATGGTGTTTTTCGGTCCTGGGGCATGAGTCATAGGCCTCATGTGCTTCTGATACCTGTTCACAGACTCTGCCTAGACATGTCTCTGTGCTTCACGCTGCCTCCTTTTTTTTTTTTTTTTTTTTTCTCTGTCCCTGCCTCTGAAGCCAATCAAAAGTACTGGTGGGAAACTGCCTAGTTGCCTTAAAACATAACATTTTCTGATCAGCAGCTCAGAAAGATTCTGCATTGCTGCTGGTCTGATCAGCCAGAGGTTCTGGGGGGTCCTTTCTTCTTCCTCGCTCCTCCGTTTTGATTTTTGGAGCGTACCCCGTTTTTTCGAACCACCCCCCCACGAAGAACGAATTGCTGCCTGAGAGATCTCCTGATTATTGAGACTGTACCAGCAGCTTCATGATTTTGCTGCTTTTACCTCTGCTGCTATCCTTTGGGGCTGGTAAGAATCCTCTGTGAAATTCTCTGTACTTTTATTTATTATCTTAGCTGCTCTCTCTTTTTCCCAGCCCCCAGACTTAACACAGCTATGCTGGGTGCTGGTTAAGTTAGGTTTAGAGAATTGTTTGTATTGTGTCTGTAAGTTAGTTTAAGAATTGTTGCATTGTGTTCTGTTCTTGCTAATTTGTGTAGCCTTGTTAAGTTAGGTCATAGATAAGATTTGCTGTGTTCTGTATAGTTGTGGTTAAGTCTGTCTTCCTGCTGCCCCACCGAGCTCTCCAGTCCACCATTACCCTCAGTCTCTCTGCTGTTTAAAGCTGCAGCCTGCCTGCTCTCTTTCTGCTGTTTAAACCTGCAGCCTGCCTGCTCTGTCTCCTGAAGCTCTCGCTCTCCTCCTTTTTAATCCCTTCTCACACACTCTCCTATTATCCCAACCTCAATTGTATTACTGAAGTCAGCATAAAACCCATTGGTACCCTTTTTCTCTCTAACACACCTCACATTTTACATTTATACCACTGTGACACATTTTTACCTAGAGTTGGTTACTTACCACATTTTCCCATAACTGTTAGTTGGCTATATGCTGCTGTGACACACCTTTTATATAGAAATTGTTAGCTACTTGTTACATTTATACTTCAGTGTTAATTGGTTACCAACTGTATTGTACCCCACTGTATTGTACCCCACTGTATTGTACCCCACTATTGAAACCTCCTATACTATTTGCTAAAAGAAACCCCTCCCCAATCGTCTACCTTAACAAACCTCATACCCCTCGCTATTGAATTTTCCCCGTTTTTTGCATTTTCTTAATAAAGTTTATTTTGCACCCCACCTGTGTGGTAATTGCTCCCCAAGATCCCATATACCTGCTGGCAGGGACAGACCCAACATTCCCTCCCTGAGTTTTTGAAAAAATCCAGTTTCCTGATTGTTCCTCTGGTCAGGTGTTTGGTTCCCTTTGTTAACCCTTTACAGGTGAAAGAAACATTAACCTGTAGCTATCTGTTTATGACAGTTACGCATGGACTTCTGCTCCCCCTCCAAACTCTGTGATGGAACCCGTGCCCATTAGAGAGTTGAGTGGAGGCAGAGGCCAGGAGCAGCAGGGACCCTGTGTGCCAGGTTGTAGTGCCTCACAAATTTGGCACAGTTGCTGTTCCATCACACCAGCAAGGAAGGGGCTCCACCGTTAAGCCATCCAGCTATGGTTAATGCCCACTCCCCTGTTTGAGTGACAGAGGGGGTTGAGCCTGTGAGTTTTGACGTGGTGAATGGGCTCCTCCTCCCAGTCCAAGGGCTCGTTCTGTTTCCTATCAACACAAGCTTCAGCTGCATCCCATGCCACCTGGCTCTGCTTACTTCCTCCCCATTGGCAGAGGTATGGCCTGCCCACTGCTCTCATCTCCTAAATAGTCCGCCAATGGGAAGGCAGACAGTAACTGGAGGTGGGTGGCATGAGCTGGTGTCTGAACCTGTGTTAAAGGGGAAGTGGACGTGAGCAGAGTGGTCTGAGGCGGCAGCAGCTTTACTATAAAACCGCCCCTATCAGTAACCTGGCTCAATCTTTAAATACATTTTTTTTTTTTTTTTCTGGGTCTGCAGCCTCCCTCATTTTAAGCATTGCTCCTGGTGCTCAGATTTGGCTGGGCCTGGGTTCTAAGTGCATGGGCCATGGCCCAGTAATGGGAACAACCCTATTTAACCTGGCCCCTCTCCCCCAAGAGAAATTTTACCAGCCTCCCTGATTGGGCTCTTAAATGTTTGAGATGTTTGCATTAGAGTGCCTGCCAACTATATTACTATTCATCCTGATAGTCTTAAAGGTAGGAAAAGGTTTGATTGGTGGACCTTCTTTTTCAGTTTTATCTGCAAACAACCAGCAATCTAGTTAGCTGAGGTACTCCATTTGGTAACATTCCTACTATCCCCAGAGGTGCAACCATGCTGTGCCATCATTTTCAAAGCAAAAGTCCAGTGACTTGTGGGTCAGGTGACTTTTCGAGGGTCTCTTCATATTTACACTCTGTGTCCACCTTTCCTTCTTTCTCTGAGTTCTGCTCTCAAAACTACTGGGTTCAGTAGAAGGAACTGAGGCAGTTGGGTCTCTTCTATAATGTTGGTTCTGAACACTTGATGTTGCAAGAGGATGCCTGTGCAACCCCAGTGGGCACTGCTTTCTGGAAAGCTCCCAAAGCTCAGCACAGGTGGATGTGAATTCCAGAAGTGGGAGCATGCAGTGGCATCCTACTTACTTTGGAGAGGAACCCTTTTTACTGTTGTAAGCCAGAATTGTGAAATACGGTAGCTGAGTAAAACCTGAAGAGCTAAACTAAGAAATATGTATTAAATGCAGTGTTGAGAAACGACTGAACAATTTTATTTTAATGTGAGTCTGTAACTTGTAACATACTTTAGTTTTCATTATTGCATGAAAAATATGATGCTATTTTTAAAGAAAAGAACAAATCGGGTGGTAAGTAGAACATGGCTGAATTCATCCATTTCCTCTGTTCTCAGTTTCCTGCAGCCTGGTTGACTATGTTTGATGCAGTACTTATTCTGATCCTAATACCCTTAAAGGATAAAGTGGTGGACCCCATTCTGAAGAGGAATGGCTTGCTCCCATCATCTTTGAAGAGGATTGCAGTTGGAATGTTCTTTGTGATGTGCTCTGCATTTGCAGCAGGTAAGAAGGCAACTTAGATACACATTTGATTAACTTCTGCAGAGTCCTGTTGTGAGTATCTAAAATGTTACTGGAGTCTTCAACTGATGACTGCTCAGGAGTCTCTTGGATGGGCTGCATGAATGTGTGTGCCTAAGTGTTACTATGTGAGTAACTGTTACTCACACTACTGCTAAACCTTAACGTTTTTATTTATCATGTAAAACTACGAGACCATTTTTCTGCTGGAACAAGGTCATAAATTAAAACTTTTAAAGAAGCGTAACTTGCGGCAGTTTGTTAACTAACAATCTCCAGGACGAAGGATTTGTCTTCTCTGGTAAGCTTACTATCAAGGTCAAGCATACTGAAACGTAGTAGAAGAGCTACTTTTATCATAATCAACCATATTATATCACTGAGTTCAGCCTGTTTTGGCTCACAGCTGGTGATCAGAGGGCAAAGAATTCCACTTCATAAAATAAATGCAAAATTTTAATTCCGTATTCTAAATATTAAGGAGGCCCCAAAGCAATGTAACCTGATTTTAATCATCATTTCACTTAAAAGTTAAGCACAGGAAAAACAAGGACCTGTAAAAATCAGTGTTTGCTCTTAATACAGTCTGAGTTCCAAATATTAAATAAACTTGAAACTCTGTTTAGAACTGTTTGTCTTTAGCTGAAGTAATAAAGTTGGCTTATTGCTGAGCAAGACTTTCCTCCGACTTTGGCTTTTTTCCCCCCCTTACCTTAATGTTCCCTAATGTTTGGAATTATTGTAGTGTAAAATAGCTTAGCTGTTGCACAAAAGGAAAAAGATGGCATCGCTGTTCGAACCATAAATCATCTGCTTATGAGGATGATTTAAAGTTGTTAAGCACTACTGATGTGGAACGGAACATCTCTGAGCAATGCTTCATAGAACCTATACCCTTCACCAGTATCACTATAATGAACATATTGATAAAGCATTATAGCATTAAATAAATTAATCTCTGCACTTGTAATCTCCTATATTTTAGAGAGAGGGACACTTTGTAGGGCTATTAAGGTTTCTCCCAATGAGAGACGTAATTACCTTATTAGACCAAGGTCATTTTTGTATGTGGGCAAGTAAAGTTCTTACTGTAAAAGTCATTTGAACTTAAAATAGGAATATTTCTCTTATTCTGTGGCACTTGAGAACACGTGGGTAGAGCTCCCCTCTGCCAATAGGGGGTGACTGTGCCAGAAATGTTGAATGTCAGCACTGTAAATAGAACTTGCTGACTCAGAATTCTTACTTTACTTGACTTCTAAAACTACAATTCGTGTCCCCACTAGTATTGAAACAAAAGCACTCTGAAATAAAGTAATTGAGCTGCAGACTGGTTTTCTATAATAGAACCCCACAAAAAGGTTCAGTTTTAATTTTCAGGATTAATATCTGACTTAGAAATATATCTGCCTAAAACCACCAGCAGAAGTCCAGTTGTTTTGGTTCATTTGGGCTGGGAAAAACTAATGTGAAGCCAGGTTGAGAAATTCAATCTGACCTCTGGTTGGAGTAAGCTAGAATGTGAGAACCAAGTCAGATGACTGCTGGGGCGGAAATTAACACATTTACTTACATTGGTCTAAAATTCATGGAGTGTTAAATCTTATAGGGCACTCTAATGAACTGGCATTTATAAAAGCTGTTTTCATTTGACTCTGAAACTGCAGCATAACTACCAGATCACCACCATTTCTCTAGACAGAAGTCTTGGTGACAATATGAAACAATATGAAGATGCCAATGTCTTTAATCTGCAGTCTTGGAAATAACTTGTGTGCACCTTATTTTCATTTTTATATATTTGCCTAACTGGCTGCAGTTCTGGACACGAGTTAAGCTGCCTAATAGGTTGTTTAGATTATTTTAAATACCTTATAAATTGAGTAAATACAACTGATTAGATTGAATGAACATCTGCTGTGCTTACTTCATGCATTTTATTGTAGATTCTTAGCAGCAGTATTTAAGGTTATTCAACTGGAAAATCGACTTCATTTATAGACTCTAAACAATTACAGCAAGAATTTAATCTGAAAGTTTTAATAGTTAAAAGAATCTTAAACTTGTCTTGACTTGTCACATTCAAATACAGTCTAACAAAGAATCAATAGATTCAGGCTTCTAAAATCTTCAGGTTTGAAGAGAAACTTATGGTAAGTTAGTCTGAAGTTGAAGAAGGTTCATAAATAGTAGCCACGTCTTGGTTGCTGGATATCTGCTGAAGTTGCCTGTAGCTAGAAGAGTATAGTATACATAAAGGATCACCATATACTTTTGAAGTGAAGTCATTTCACACTATTATATATGATGTAATTAAATTGCAGCAAAGCTTTAACTGGTTTTGCAGCTTAGTTTATTTGTAAACATTCTAAAATTAGTGAGAATCTGAATTGTCAGTTCTTCAGAGTCTCTGTTGCCACATTTTTTTAAAAATGTAGAAAACTGGCTACAGTTTAGTTAGTCTGGATCTGTAAAAGCAGAAGAGAATCCTGTGGCACCTTATAGACTAACAGAAGTTTTGGAGCATGAGCTTTCGTGGGTGAATACAGTTTAGTTGTTACATTTTTGCTCGGTATAGCATGGTGCATTGAAATGACATTGGACAGCTAATGAAAGATCTCTACAATAAAGATGGGCAGATGTTCAGCTAAAAAGAAATGAGGGAAATATAGAAGTGAGATGTTGCCTTCAGAACATAGAATATAGAAGTGAGATGTTGCGTTCAGAACAGCCTTTGCCCTAAAGCTGTTGATTGTTGATGAAAACGGTATTTTTTTAAAAGTGTGGAGATGACATTTTGTTTAATCACTCAGATTAGTATGGGGCTCTGTCGCTGCCTGCCCTGTGACCTTGGATACCTTAATGCTATGCTCGGAGCCCTGACACCAGCAGCCAGCCTACAAGCATAAAGGTCTCATCCTGGCTTCTGCCAGCCTAGTTACTCCTTGCAGGGTGACCCCAACAAGGAGTCTCCTTGAATCCACCTACCCCGAGATCTTAACTACCAGACATTCTCCTCTGGTTGTCATCCCCCTAGGTGTGAAAACAGCCCCCAGTTATCATGGGAGGGGGGACATGCCACAGAGATATTGCATGGAGTAAGAATAAACAAAAGGTTTTTCATAGAAAAATCACTGGTTCAGAGATGAAATAGTAAGGAAAAGCAAACACATACAAATTACACAGGAAATAAAGATGCGACTTAAAGTTTTACTGTTCTTTATTAGTTAAATTCCCTTTTCTAATATAAGTTAGCTATTGCTTCTGAACAGTCGCAGAGGAGATCTGGTGTTTCACTCCACAGATGCTGGCCCTCATTTTCTGGATGTCCTTCACTTCGACTTCCTTCTTTTTTAAGGGTTTGCATTTTTTTCTTTCTCTTAAATTGTGGTGCCTCACAGTGGGGGAAGTTCCCTTCTCTCTGAGGACTGGTCTACACCTAAAACTTAGGTTGACCTAGCTACATTGCTATGGGATGTAGAAAATTGAAACACCTGAGGTCAGGTCTACACTACAACCTTACATTCATATAAATACGTCGCTCAGAGGTGTGAAAAATCCCTGAGTGATGTAGTTATACTGACCTAACCCCAGCAGAAACAGTGCTTCTCCCGTCCATATAACTGCTGCCTCTTGGGGTGGTGGATTAACTACATCAAGAAGTTCTCCTGTCAGCATAGTAGCATCTTCACTAAAGTGCTGCACCAGTGCAGCTTTAAGTGTAGTCCTGGTCTGCACTAAAAAAATTAGGTTGGCATAACTACATTGCTCAGGAGCATGAAAAATCCACACCTCTGAGCGGCGTAGTGAAGCCAAGCTAAGGGCTTGTCTGTACTTACAGCACCACTGTAGTGCTTAGTGAAGATACTGCCTGTGTCTATGGGAGAAGCCCTTCCGTTGACATAGCACCATCTACAGCAGGGGTTACATTGGTATGACTGCACCGCTCAGGGGTGGTGGTTTTCCATATCCCTGCATGATGTAGTTATACCAACATACATTTGTAGTGTAGACAGGGCTAAGTCCGTGTGTAGACAGCACTAGGATGGAAGAATTCTTCTGTCGACCTAGCTGCGCTGCTGTAATGCTTAAACATAAACAAGCTTGTCATTAAGCCAACCTCAGCACTAGGTCAATGGAAGAAAGGTGGATTTACTACAGCAGCATGGCTGCAGCTGTTGTAGACATACCCTGTGATCCAGGACGGGGGTGGGGTTCTTTTCAGTTTCAAGTGAATGTAATGGCTTCCCATTAACTCTAATGGTCGTCCATTGTCTTTTTCTGGCTGGACAATGGGTGGGTACTTGAAGTTTAGTTTTGTGTGAACAACTGGCTTGGAAGGAGCTTTTCTTTGCTGAGAGAGGTAGTTGAAATTGTAGTACTGCTCATGAGCATATTATTCAATATATGTTCATAACCACAGTCTGCATACATATCTTGTGATGACCATCAAGGTCAGAATATTACAACCTTTCATTAAAGATCTTACTTGACATTTTTCTACACAATAACATTGCGTACAACTGGTTGATCCATTTGAGGTTTGCACCCCTATTCTCTCGTTTGGGTATCTGGACCCTGGTTGTTACAGGGAAAAGTATATTTTGAAATGTGTTCAGGGAGGTAGTTGCACCACAAGATATAACTGGAAGAGTTTCAGGATTAATCGTATCCATTTTCCCCCACCTGCTGTTTCAATATAACAGACTATAAAACAGTTAGGAGCTTTCTTTTCTGCAATTGATTCTTAACTAACATTAATGGTTAATCTTGTGCTCTGATACAGGAAGCTTTCCACCTTTCTCAAGAGCACATTACAGACCGCTTATTGCACATATAAGCATGCTTGAACCTTTTGGCTCACTCCCAGAGCTAGAGCCCCAGCACAGCTATTGCACAGCAGTGAATTACAAAATTCTTTAGTATGAAACTGTAAGCATCGCCATTCTAGAATCCCTCTACTCAGTTTTGACACCACATTCAGACTTTCAAAACAAGAGCAGAGTTTTTTGTTTTGTCGCCCCCCGCAAAAGCTTGGGCTGATGTCGTATACATGATTTATCTTATCAGGGACTCAGCATTATGGCACCTGTCTGGGTAGTGCATCCACTGCTTTTTATCTAGATCAGATAAAAGTGAGGAAATTGATTACTATACTTAGTCATTTTAAGCACACTGTACCAGCAGTGCCTTATACATGGTATGCTGCAGATGTATGAAATCTTTATTATTATTCCATTGTTTTGTTTTTTGGGTATAAGGTCAGATCTTGATCTTCTAACCTAAACAGGGCTGATCCTTATCTGCACGCGGATGGAGACCTGCCTGTACAACCTGAGTACTTCAGGAAAGTAGTGTTAATGATGCAATAGGTCCTGCTCTTCCCTTTGAAATAGCAATGAGCTGGTGTACCAAATTGGTTGGGCTGTGGGCTCAGTGGTATCTGGAAGTATTTGGAAGTGTATTCTTTTGGGTGAGGCATAAAATAGAAGCCCTGGTCACTTGTGGTTATTAAAGATCCCAAGGATTCTTTGTAGCAGTGTGCCTAATTTCAGTCTGGCTAAACTGTAAGCTAACTGCTGAAATCTGTCCTACAATTTCATTGGGCTAAGATATACTTTCTGCTCTAAAGTGTCCTATTGCATTGATGAGCACTGTTTAAACTATTGTTGCATTTCACACTCTGCATGACACTGAAATGCAGACACCAATGTGATTTCTATGTACAGTATAACTTGTAAAGCAGCTTGTAAACAGCTTTGGAATTCTCTGTGATGAAAAGTGCTATGTAAATGTAAGTGATCAACAGTAAACCATTATGAATATGGTAAACAACATTGATGTAGCACTGGTGACCATTTTTAAAAAGTAATATAGTCACTGATGTATACTTTCATGCTTGCAGATGCAATAATTCAACTTTGCAAAGGAGGAGTTTGCGGAAGTGAGATTGCCTTTTAAAAAAAAAGAAACTTACGTTTGTATTAGAAGGCTCTGTGAAATGGGGTAAAGATTTGTGTAATTATAGTTGATAAATGGGGTGAAATGGGCTTTACCTGAAATGGGGTAAAGATTTGTGTAATTATAGTTGATAAATAAGAATAGAATAACTCTAATCCTGTGGTGGAGAAACTGGATTTTCTGAAATAGTCTACTTTTGCTATTACTATGTAATGCTTGATATGTGAATATTACGAAGTACTTATTCCTGGTACCTAGGCTTTTGTTGCATTGTTCAGGTAATCATGTTATGCAGTAATTTGATCCTAATTTAGTCCTAGGAATGAAGAAATAGCTTTTGCATTTCAGGATTATCTTTTCGTTTTCTTTCTGTTTTAGGAATTTTGGAAGGCAACAGGCTGAGTATTGTAAAGGTTAAAACAATTAATCAGACAATTGGAAATGTTACATATTATGCTGCTGATTTGCCAATATGGTGGCAGATTCCTCAATATGTACTGATTGGATTCAGTGAAATATTTGCAAGCATAGCAGGTAAGTTTTTTTTGTTTTTTGTTTTGTTTTTGTTTTTTTAAAATCACAACTTTTTTTTGTCTGTCTCTGATCATTTTCCTAATACATTATAATTATAACATAAAAAGATACATAGTAATTTTTTAGGGAAGGGAACTAAATTCTTATAGGTTATGCTGGGTCTAAAGATTAACAGGCTGCTTTTAATTGTTTTGACACAGAATCAGAGAATTGGAAGGGACTTTGAGAGGTCATCTAGTTTAGTCCCCTGCACTCATGGCAGGACTAATTATCTAGACCATTCCTGACAGGTGTTTGTCTAACCTGCTCTTAAAAATCTACAATGATGGAGATCCATGACCTCCCTAGGCAATTTATTCCAGTGCTTAACTGCCCTGACAGTTAGGAAGTTTTTCCTAATGGCCAATCTGTACCTCCCTTGTTGCAATTAAGCCCATTGCTTCTTGTCCTAGCCTCAGAGGTTAAGAAAAACAATTTTTCTTCCTCCTCTTTGTAACAATCTTTTACATACTTGAAAACTGTTATCATGTCCCCTCTCAGCCTTCTCTTTCCTAGACTAAACACGCTCCATTTTTTTCCAATCTTCCCTCATAGGTCATGTTTTCTAGACCTTTAATCATTTTTGTTGGCTCTTCTCTGGACCCTCTCTCCAGTTTGTCCACATCGTTCTCGAAATGTGGTGCCCAAAACTCCAGTTGAGACCTGAGTAGAGCAGAAGAATTACTTCTCGTGTCTTGCTTACAGTACTCCTGCCAGTACATCCCGGAGTGATTGCTTCCCCCACTCCCCCCCAACAGTGTTACACTGTTGACTCCTATATTTAGCTTGTGGTCCACTATGACCCCGAGATCACTTTCTGCAGTACTCCTTCCTAGGAGTTATTTCCCATTTTGTATGTGTGCAACTGATTGTTCCTTCCTAAGTGGAGTACTTTGCATTTGTCCTCATTGAATTTCATCCTGTTTACTTTAGACCATTTCTCGAGTTTGTCCAGATCATTTTCAATTTTAATCTTATCCCCCAAAGCACTTGCAACCCCTCCCAGCTTGGTATCATCCACAAACTTTATAACATGTACCAGTTAGATGAAATGACCGTTGTGGTGATTAATGCACATTAGGATGTATATGTTAATACTTTAGAGGAATAAGAGAAGTTTATTTAATCTCAAATACATCAGGTAATATAATGGCAGCTTGTTGATTAAGAACTTAAATGTGCAATTTAGAAATGGACATGAAATAATGAAGGTAACTAGCTGAGGGTTTAAAACGTGTGTGTCTGTGTCTCTCTCACACACACACACACACACACACACACACACACACACACACACACACACACACACACACACACACCCACACACACACACACACACAACACTTATTGTTATGTACATAAAAATGTTTGTTTAGAATGCAAGATCCAAAATTTCTGAAATACAGATGAGAGAACAGTGGGCATCCTGGTAAAGATCATGGATTAACTGTACTTTCCTATGACCAAAGGTGGTAGTTCTTTTTCCAGCCTTTCTTAAAGATTAATGAGGGAGGTAGTATGACGCAAAGGATGCATCCTTGACAATGTGAACCACTAGCAGCAGCAACAGGTGAAATCCAAAATGATCTATAGTTGAGTGTGATCCCAACCAGCAAATATCCATGTTTGAAGCTTGGAAGTGGTGGATGCCAGGTCAGAATCTCACTAGAAGTTTTCTCTTGTTGCTGTTTGCTGTCTAGATATTACAAAAGATGAACCTATACTTAATCCTGTAGCTTTACTGAGACAAGGTGAGTTTTGCCAGGGTATGAACTACAAGATGGGCCATAAACAGTCAAGGTCTTTATTAGGCTTCTGCACAGCCACAGGCTCTTTGACACTAATCCAGGTTATTATCCCCATTGATCATAAGAATAGCTTGGGAAAACTCTGCTTTTAGCAGATGTTCAAAGATAGCGAACACGTTTACCATTCTTTATAAACGTATTCAACTACCAGGCAGGTGCAGGGAAGGAGAAAATGCATTTTCCGATGATGATGATGTATCTATAGTAGAAAAGCTGATTTCCTCCCCCTGACCCTCCAAGTGCATTTCAGATGTTGTGGCTCCATGTACGTATCAGACGCATTGTTTGGATCCTAGCTTCAGGAATTGATGCACTGTTCTACCTTTAATGTGGAGAGGTAATTATTAAAAACAAATGTATTTAAAATTAAAACAGCAGATCCCCAGCCATTGTGGCTGATAGCAGAGCCCAGGCTGCCCATTCTGAGATTTATCTAAGTTTGTTTTGGCTATTTGATCTAGTCCTAGTCCCAATTAGATCACTAATTGGAGTTCCATTTGTTTTAGCAAAAAGCACTTCAAAGAATACCTAGATTACATCTGTCTCCCAATACCAAAGAGATCCGTCTCATGAGGCAGTCTTTGTTTGTTTTTTGTGGTTTTGGTTTTGCAAGATGGTATTTTCCCAAGTAAAATGAACTTGATTTCTTCTTTTGCCCACATAACCGTGCCACACAGCTCAGCACCCCTTGCAGTCTCTGATCCACAGGTGCCACTCTTTTTTCTGCGCTGGTGGTGCTCCAGTCCCGCTCCAACACTGCCCGCCCCAGGCCGTCTCCGCCCCAGCCGTCTCCTCCCAGTGTGCCACATTCCCCCTCCCCCCGCCCTCCCAGGCTTGCCCGTGAAACAGCTGTTTCATGGCACAAGCCTGGGGGTGGGGCAGGGGGAGAATAGGGAGGAGGCAGAGGTGGGGGTAGGCTGTGGGGGGGGGGCGGAGGTGGGCCATGGAGCTCACCCACCAATTTTTCCCTGTGGGTGCTCCAGCCAGGAATTGGCGCCTGTGCTCTGGTCAAGAAAAGCCAAGGGGTAGGCTAGCCTCAAGATGACAACATGGTTTGGGAAAGCTCACATGGCTTGCTAGTGCAGCAGTTAATCTTTTGCTTTCTGAGTGTGAAACTTACCATGAGAACTTAAAACAAATGTCGCCTATTGTTAATTTACCATAACATTGGAATTGAAAAATGAATGCTTTTAGCCCTCTGGCGCACGATAAAAACAAACATTTTTGATCAATCATTCTGGATTGAAAAAGAATCTTTCAGGATCACTACCTTGGCTTGGTATGCAAATTGCTGGTTTGTTCTTAAAGCAGGGCTGATGGTTAGTGTGGCTATGCCAGTCAGGAGGCATTGATCTACAAGTCAACAAGGTCAGAGGACACAGTATTCTGCTTACTGTTAAGTAGCTCTAGTAAAAAGCTTTAAGGAATCTGCTGGAAATGATTTTCAAGACCTACTTTTGTCTCTAGAATTGTCCTACAGGCATATTTTTATTTAGTATTTCATGTGGTAAGTACTAAGTAAACTGAAGCACTACTCAAACCAGATCTTCCTGGAACTGAATCACAAGTCTCTGTAAATCTCTTGGATGCCATCCTTGTGTTATGTAGTGGACAGCACTGTGAGATCATATTGATTTTAGGCTGAAGCTGAAGTGGGAGGAGAGTGTGAATGAGACTATAAAAGCTTATTTTCTGGTCTGTTTCACACATTTTAGGGTTCATTAGCACAAAAAAAAAAAAGCACAGACCATTTATCTGTTGCTGCTGTTTTGTATGTGACATGGCTTGCATTGGTTTCTTCTTATAATTAAACAATAAATACATTACTGTTGTGATTCTTTCAATAAACTTCTGTTTACTATTTGGAGCTTGTGAACAATATTCAGTTAATAACACTAGCGACCTATTGCAATTAGATCTATAGATAGGTATTTTAATACACTATGAACATTGTACAGCTAGCTAGTCCTAAAGCGAGATCGCTCCCTCAGTGACCTTACTCCAGTTAAGTCACATGGAGCTTTTGCTTAGAGCCATAACATAAAATGATATATTAACAACCATGGTAATTCAGTATCTTAATTTATACAGATGATTAAAGCTTAACATTGAACTTAGTTTCTTCCCCTTAGCACAGGGGTTCCTAACTTTGGTTCCATACAGCAAAGTTTAAGAAAAACCAATTTCCCCCTCCCCCATAGTTTAGTGTGACAACACAACTGAAAATTGCATACTTTGGAAGAATACAAGTAATAGTTAAAGGGCTTTGATCGGTATATAGATCTGAGTATTTGTATCAGAAGTACCAATATTATTTCATAAAGCACCTTTTGTGTTCAGAAAATACAGATCAGAGCAGCTAAAATAACACTGCCCAAATGCTTTTGGAAACCATAACGCCAACTGACACTGCAACTCTTCCCCAGTTTTCAGAGGCCGTGGGAAGAAGTGACAGGGTTCATGGATGCTGGGCTCAGAGGTAGGGAGCAGGCCCCCCCGCTCCCTGTAGCGGAGGTGGGCAGGAGCAGTGGGGTTCCTGGGCAGTGAGGCAGAGTATGGTACTTACTGGTTCAGCAGCTCTGTGAGCTGTGTGTAGGTCCAATCCAGCAGGAAGTCGATTGGTTACACTCCAGCTGCACTGGTGCACTGCAGAAGTCAGCACATCATCCAAAGCAGGAACTGTGCAAGACCCTGGCTCTCCCTGGCACCTGACGTGACCAGGCACAGGCGCCCTGTGGCACCAAGGATCAGGGAGGAAGGTGATTCCAGGAGCTGCGGCAGAGCTCAGAGCCCACTTTGCACAGGGGCTGCTGTTGTGATGTGGGTGCAGAACTGGAAGTTAACAGCTGCAGCTGATCAGAAAGAGAGCCCTCCTGGTCATCCTAATTTACCCAGCCCCACTGCCTAAAGGTGAGCAGCAGATCAGTAGTGAATGGAGGGGAGCCCTCAGAATATGATGGGAATGAGATGGGGACCTGTGGGAATGGAGAGGAGCCTTTCTGATACTGCATAGGCTACTTCAACCAAAGAGAGCACAGGGGAGATATGGGGGTGGCCAGGGGAAGATGGGGAAGCAGGAGAGCCCCTGCATTGCTGTGGGTATAACCAAGCTGAGGGGCAGAGCACTGGGTGAATCTGCTTTCCCTAGTGTCCACCCCTCCCTGGCCAGTGCCTACACCAAGTGGAGCTCTGAATCCACTCTGGCAGCACTATACCCTGGTCAAAAGACAGGCAGCTGACACTTTCCTGGCTCATGGCTGTGCCTTCTCAGGGAGTCTGAGAACCTCTGCCTTTAGATGATTCCCTCAGATAGGATTTCCCATTATGGGACAAGATGGTTTTCAGAGGCTGCTACTCCTTTTGTCGCACTTGACTAAATGAATGTTAGAATCAGAACATGTGGCTCATGCTATCCCCAGTTTCCATAAAGTCTGTTTCCCTTCAGGTCAATAGCGGAGAGCCTTTAGCTCATCAGCCCTTTGCTTCCATCTGTCCTGCTATGGTACACCAGTACTAGGAAATGGTTAGACTCTCTGAGCGGGCTGGGTTTTGGTGCAAAAGGAGAACATAAGAATGGCTATACTGTGTCATACCAATGGGCCATCTAGCCCGGTATCCAGTCTTCCGACAGTGGCCAATGCCAGGTGCCCCAGAGGGAACGAACAGAACAGGTAATCATCAAGTGAACCATTCCCTGTTGCCTATTCTCAGCTTCTGGCAAACAGAGGCTAGGGACATCATCCCTGCCCATCCTGGCTAATAGCCATTGATGGACCTATCTTCCATGAATTTTGCATGTGAAACAAGCAGCATGCATTTACATGAATGAGCACTAGATGTTGGGGTTTGTGATCACCTTTTACAATATGAAGGTGCATGAAACTATCTGAAGTCATCTAAAAGTCCACCATATTCAGATAGGTGTGGCATGGCCTCAGAGGCCATCTTGGCTGTAGTGAACTGGCTGTAATGAACTGACCAATGTTATGGCCTACTTGGTACTGATTTGTGTTCCCAGCCTGACTCTTTGGAATAGAAGGGATCAGCAGCTTTCATTTCATGCTTTTTCCATGTTTGTCATAGCCTTTAATTCTTTGTACCTCCTGCTACGTTCTCCTCTACTTCTGAGGCACTTGTCCTTTTACATGTTTTCCCCAACATTTGACTTCATTTTGCTCTTCATTACTTAGGAATGTAATAAACTGGCCTGCATAGCTGGTGCAAGCTTTTCTTTGTTGTTTTTCTGTCTGCTGGGAGGGTGTAATTTGCTGTCCGGACTAGCATTGTATTGGACTAGAAGAAATAAAATTTAGCACCTTTGGGGAATTAAGTAAGTAAAACACCAGGCTAGTAGTCTGTGGGGTCTGTTTCTGATCTTGCAGCAATAATATATAGGAGAGGTCACTTAACATCTTTGTCTCAACTGCTTGTAAAATGGGGAATGGTGCGACTTAAGGTGCTAGCTTAAGATGTGCTGTGGGAGTGCAGAGCAGATCCTTTGCAATAATCAGTGCTGCCCTTTATCATGTTAAGTTTTATTGTATGTGTAATAACATCCATAATATCTCCTGTTATCTTAGAATATTTTCCTATCCCCAGCTACTATAGACTGTTTCTATCACTTCAGAATAAGCAATTGGAATTCTTGCTTAAACAAGTCACTTTCTGAATGTCATCTCTGTTTTAATATCTTTCTCAACTACAGAGAGAGCTTAAAGCAGAGAATAAAGCAGTAGTTGCTTAGCAACATTAGGGGAATCGTGTTAACTCTAAATCTGAATTCATGTACGCAACTGACTTACCTTTTTCAAATATACAGGCGTTTCTTGTATTTGGTGCCTCCCTCTTTGAGATGTCGTCTTTCTCTTTTAACTATCAGCATTATTACATAGTTTTGTAAAAGTTCCCAAACAAAATGTAACATATCTTCAATGTATTTGTCAAAGGATCAGTGGTTTAAAAAAAGAGTGATAAATTCTTCTGTTGAGTTCTAGATTCCAGGTTGTTTGTACTATTTGATTTAATAGACAGTACTTTTAAGTACTGTCCTTTTCTCGTGCAATTATACTGCTGTTCTTTTGCACTTGTTGCAGCTCTAATAATGGTTTTATAACTTGAGCATTGCCCTGCTAAACACAGGATTGTGAGTTCAATCCTTGAGGGGGCCATTTAGGGAACTGGGGTAAAAATCTGTCTAGGGATTCGTCCTGCTTTGAGCAGAGGGTTGGACTAGATGACCTCCTGAGGTCCCTTCCAACCCTGATATTCTATGTGAAGACCTGTATAGCCAATTTTTTTTTTTTGGTTGGCGGGGGCAATATAAATGTGCCTGTGGGAACTGGGGAGTTCATGCACATCTTAATTGTTCTTTATATTACCTTTTTCCTTCCATTTGGTTTACAAAGCTTTGTTTCAATCTTCTGATCATTATCTAAATTAAATGACTGGTAATAAGAAGGTGCCTTAAGATTGAATGGAAAATACTTCAAGAAAAACGTGATTTTATTTAAAATTTGGGTGTATCCGTAGTGCTATGAAACTCAGTTTTAAAAAAGTGAAATGTTAATGGTTACAATACTGTGATTTGAAAGCACTTTGTTCAAAAAACAACTGAATATGTTAAAACCTGAAACATAAGTTTGTTTTTGTTTACAGTAAAGCTGAGCATAATTTTATTAAACCATATTAGTTTCACTTCAGGTACCTTTAAAAAGATGACACACATTGAATTAATCTTTTGTATTTCCTGCAGTCCTCTTAAAGCACCCTCATTTAGCTGACAATCGTAATCTCACATGACACCACCAACTAGAGGGTTTAATTTCAAAACTGCTTATTTGAGGTAGCATGAAATTGCTATCAATGGCTGCCAGCAGGCAGTAATATCACTGAAGGCAAAGAAATGATTTTATGTTCTTTAAGCCAGATTAAATATTCGGGTGACTAGGAACATTATTCAAGTTTGGAAGCATGATTTTTTTTAATTACAGAAGTATGTAGTATTACATTCACCCCAAAGGTATCGCTCAAGTCTAATGCTTTTGTGAAGGAACTAAGGAAAAAAAAAAATCAGTCTGGAGTTCTTTCACTCAGTGTACTTCAGTTGGAGTTGTGTGACTAGTATCCAGTGTGGTCACCAGATTGAATCTCAGATAGTCTGGAAACTTTTCTGACAGCTGGGTTTATTTAGTGCAAGGTTACAGTTTTGTTTAAGATGAACAGACTGCTGCATTTTTAATAAGAAATGATTTCAAATGTAATATTAGTGGCAAAGCATCCCAATACATAGGGTTTGGACAATTTTTTAACTTTAGTGTTTTGTTGTATTAAACAGAAGCTTGTTTCTCCCAAAAACATACTGTTGGCATCCATACATCTATAAGGATAGTGAGCCTCACATTCTGGGTTTACCTTTATTGGAGCCTCCCGTCTGACATCTGAAAAAGGGCTCTTCAACACTCTTCAATCCATAGAGATGTCACTTGGCAGCATTCAAGTGCTCTCCGCTTCAAGGGAGAACAATGTGGTGGTTCAGACACGGTTTCTCACATGGCACTACAGATCAATAAGGGAGAACATGTAGTTCTGATGCACTTCCTTGTCTGAACAGAACTGCACCCTCAGGCCCTGACTAATTGACCCATCTAGCTTGAAGTCTTAAGCCTTTCCCCTTAAAGGAAAACACCATTGTGTGCCTATCAAGGACTGTGTATGGATGAGTAGTGATAGTCAAGCAGATTTAAAGAAATACTTGCAGTTTCAACATTATGTGAACAGAGGATGGCTCTGAGCTTTCTTCATGGGCGCAGCCATGCCTCTGCAAAGAAGCATAAAGGAGATATGGAGAGTCTTGCCTATTAATTTCAGGAAGAGGCAGACTACTTTGACTTAAGTCTCCCATCCCTTGCCCTTGCTTGGAGACAATACCTTGGCTGTGATTCTGCAAAAAATTGTCCTTGCTTTTATGCCCTGTGAGTAGTCCCATTGACCTCAGTAGAATTCTGACTATGTAAAGTTAAGCATGTGCGTAAGTGTTGTGGGATCAGGCCTATAACAGCATATCATGTTGGGGCACTGGGGCTGCAGATTAGTCTGATATGCAGATTCTAGGTCCCATCTGCCCACAGTAAAGTTAAATAGTTAACTATGTTGGAAGGAGGGGAAATTTTTAAAAAAACTATTGAGACTTACCCTAAGTGTTGCAAATTGAGAGAAATAAATGTCCATGTGGGATGTAGGATTTGCCTCAGTCAAAACATGACTTTCCAAAACATGGTCTAGCCAAGAAGACCATATGGGAGTCAAGATAGCTGGCTTTTGTTGTGAAAATTTTTAAAGTAGTTTTCATATCTCGATCATATTGTAGTCACCTTCTATCAATGCTCAAACATGGCCTTTTAAAAACTGTTCTAAAACAGACTAGCCAAACCATGATTAAAAAGAGTTTTTTTGGCTGGAAGGTATCCTAGCTGTTTAACTCGCTTTGGATAAGGTTGAAAGCCAAGTATAATGTAAACTCCCTAGATGGTATGTTGATTCTGGTATACAGTGAGACTTGACTGATATCACTTGACACGAGATTTCTGAGAGAACTTTTTTACTAAAAGGTTGTACACTTCCTAAAAGAACAATAGGAGACTGGTGCAGCACATTAAATACTTTGATTTTTATATAAGTTCAGGATTTAATGCAAATATAAAACATTGATAACCTTGACTAAGACTTTCAGAGCAGTCTAAGGGAGTTAGATACTCATTGGAAATCAATGGGAGTGGGTACATAAATCCCTTAGTGTCCTCTGAAAATCCAAGTTCTTGTTTTTAACCTTGTACAAATGTATTTTCAGTGTTCATGGATATTTGTCATTAGCAGGCACATTGAGCTGGTAACCAAGCACATTAATTTTTTACAGATTAATACCTTTTTTCTTTGAATACAGGCCTAGAATTTGCATATTCAGCTGCTCCCAAATCCATGCAGAGTGCCATTATGGGACTGTTCTTTTTCTTTTCTGGAATTGGGTCATTTGTTGGCTCAGGACTGCTGGCGTTGGTGTCTATTAACGCAATTGGCTGGATGAGTAATCATACAGATTTTGGTAAGTAATCCTCAATGTATTGGAGGATGATGAAAAATAATGATTTCTGATTAAGCATTTTACTTCAAGAGTGGGAACTTCCTTAGCTTAGAATTGTAACACTTTGAATTTGTAAACCCTCTTAATATGGCAAAGACATAATTTCATCTTGCATATTGCTACAATTGGAGCTGAGATACTGTCTTAAATGGATACATTAGAAATGCATATGTTGTAAAGTGGACTTTATAAAAGAGCTGATTCTGTTAATTGCTCAGCTGTGTTACTATTTTTGCTCATCAGAAGATATTTGTACATTTAAGAATATTTTAGCTGGAATGTCTAGATTAGTAGAAACAGTTGAAGAAAGTTTTTTGCTGTCTCTTAATTTTTAAATTACACAAATTTTCAGTGAAAATAATAAAACATATTTTTGACTACAGAGTGCTGATTATTTGCAACTCATGTTTCAGGGTACTTTGTGGCAATTATCATACAAGAGTTAAATTTGCATTGCTACCTAGCAATCAGTTTATCTTATAGTCCAACCTAAGCCATACGTTTCACTGTCAGTTGAAATTAAACAATATCATTGGCACCAGTAGGTGGCACCTTGGGAATTTCATAAGATCATTTACAGACTTCAGTGGCTTGATTAGTTCCAGCAAGAAGAGTATGTGAAAGATTTAATAAATTAGGTTAACATTGATATGCAGGTACAGTTTTATGTACCCTCTACAAATTATGCCTAAAGTTAAACTTGGTGTTGAGTTTTTTTGCCCTTTCTGCTAGATCAGATGTGATGTAGGCTTTTTTAACAGTCTGTCTGGAAACTACATTTATGCCATAAGTTGGCATCTTTATTTTACAAGTTCCTTGTTTAAGCTTTTGGCCATCTGTTTTTAATCTTCACACAGAAGTCATCACGAATACAAAATTTTATTCCAAAAACAGAGGTCCCACATTTCATCTAGTTGTACAGCAGTAACAAGCATTTTGTTCTGACACACCCATAACTGTTGAATTTCTAAGGATGTGGGGTTTTTTGGTCATGGCTTTCACAGGAATAATCTTTGTAGAAAATATTTCTATAATTTAGCATCCTGAGATTTTTCAGATGATGTGAATGGGAAACTGTTTTTCCCCTGAGATTCCTGAGCTGCCTGGGAAACCCCGTATGCCATATTGTAGTCATGTCGGTCCCAAGACATTAGAGAGACAAGGTGGGTGAGGTCCAATAAAAGATATTACCTCACTCACCTTCTCTCTCTTGCTAAACCCTAGGCAGCGTAAGAGACTAGTAGAGCAACGATTGAACAACACAGGACCAGACCAGCAAATTCTCAGTGAGAGACTTAGTTTCTCTGGGGTTGATGTTTGTTCATCCTGAAGATAAAGACTTTAAAACCAATTGTTAATATTGGACAAGATTTATTCTGCCATGGCAACTTTGGTGATCAACTCTGTCCATTCTTACAGCATACATATAATTCAAGAGATGTGCACTGAATATGGAGGCAGTTACTAGTTATAAAATGTTTGTCATTCTTGACATTTTTAATTAGACATTTTTGCCCCCTTTTCTAGCATGATCCATCCCATCTTGTTTTCCTTAGGCTATGATAAAACAGTCCCAGAAAAGGTAGCACTCCCATCTAAAAATATAGATTGGCTCAAATACTTCCTGGGTTATTAAGAACAAAAGGTGTTGCCTCAGGTGGCTCCTTTGGTCACCTGTGTAGAGTAAGCTGGGGATGCTCAGTCTGCTTCCCAATGGACAGCTGTTACCAGGGAATTACCAGAAATCCCTATCTATTTTGGCCCTAAACGGCAGCTGTGGAGCTCTTATCTCCCCTTACGTTCCCAAAGTTTGTACCTTGCATTCGGGGGTTGAGGCCTACCAGTGGGGTGGCTTTGGTTTGTAGTATCATGTGTTGCTGCTACATGGACTGTTACTCCAGTGAATAAATAGGGCTTCATTGTTTTTTAGTGCTATCGAGTACTTTTCAAAGTGTTAAATTCACTGTTTTATTTTAAAAATGTTTTAGCAAATGTATCAAATTTTAAATTAGTAAGACCTAGTAAGGTTTTCAGGGTTCCTGCCCATCAGTTGTGAGACTGAAGCTTTGTTGTGAATGAAGTGTGTGTGAATTTTTCATTAGATATTCTACAACTATAAATTTTTAAAGAAATGCAGTATAAACTAATGGCATTAAATGTTCTCCCACGTGTTCTCTCACTACTTTCCATTGATAGCAGTAGAGCACACTGTCTGCTGGCACTTAAGCATTGATTGCTACATTGAAATGATTACATTATTTCTGTGATAACTCCATGAAATCTTGATTTTTAACATCCTGTCCCACAAAGGAAAATTACTACTTCTGCTCTTCAGATGGAGTTTTGAAAGTATATTGTATTTTAAATGTCAAGAGAAGACTGCTTTTGTCTTTATTGCTTTTTTATTATAAATTCATTTAATTAGATCTTGCGTTTCAATAATTACAATAACTTAATCTCAACACGTGTGTACGCTGCATTCAAAGCTTGTAAGGATTGATGTGTGCGTCTCTATTTCTTGCTTCCCCCTTTTGCTTTTAATAGTCATAATGGTCCAATTTGGCTGTAGCTTGTGGCATGTTGGAAGCAAGCCATAGTGTGTTCTTGAAAATTCAGCAATATTAGGAGCTTATTTCTTAATAGAAGGATAATGTTTTACCAATGAGTTTTCTTAATTTAGAAGCATTTAATGTGCCACAAATCACTAGCTTAAAACAACTTTGAGGAAATGTCAGAGGTGAATTGAACCAGAAAGAAGTTCCACATAGCTGGATGGATTCCTAACTTTGCTCTGAGAGAGTTGAAAGAGAATTGCAGTAATGGCTTGATGTGAATAATGCTGTTGAATTTTTCATGATGAATTTTTGTAACTTTATTTCCCCATTCGGCTGAGCAGGGAGGGGAAATGGAGGCCTTCAGACACACAGGCACCATTAACATTGAACAAAGCTAAGAGGATGTCTAAAGAAATGGTAGTATATGAACTTCAGAATTCTGTTTATGCCTCATCCAATTCAGTGATGTTGTAAAACATATATGTTTTTACCCTAAAGCTTTACAGTTCACTCTATTCTAGGAGATGGTTAAAATTAGACCATTTTACCATCTTCGTTGCATAAACTTCTATTTTCCACGAAACAGCTTAGGTAGTATTGGCTAAAAACTGTGGATAAATTTAATTAGAACACTGGATGGTTAAAGGGATAAAAAAAGAGAGTGATCCAGTGGACCTAGAAGAAAAAATCTGTCTTGTGGAGCAATGACAGTACAAACTTTTTGCTTTCACTGTTTGCTCTCTGTAAATATGTTAGCAAATAGGATTTCTGCCAGGATTGTTCATAGAATGCCTTTTTAGTGAATATTGGAGATTATTCAGAGAAGGCTAGCTTTGATCTTGTATTTAAAAGTTCACTTTGGAGACTTGATTCTCAGTTACATATCCAGTTGAGTTAGAAAAAGACACCATATGAGTGGTATCATCCAAAGCTCTGATCTCAAATATTGCACGTGTATAATGAACAGATTCTAAACAACTTACAGTTCAAGGGTTTGTCCACACTGGAAGTTCTGCAGCTGCAACTTTGTAGTGCCTAGTGAGGACACGAACTACACTGACGGGAGAGCCTCTCCCGTTAGCATAGGTCCACCACCTCCCCGAGAGGCAGAAGCTTTATCAATGGGAGAAGCCCTTCCATCGACATAGCGCTGTCTACGCACACCTGAACAATGTTGTTATACCAACATAAGTTGGTAGTGTAAACCAAGCCCAAGAATTAATTGTACAAATTTGTGGCAAGTGGATTAGAAAAAAATCAGATTTTTGACAATTCAGGTAGTAAAAGTGAAAAATCATCATTCATAAATCTTTCAGATCTACATTACATCTTGTGTGCAGAATTGCTAGGAAGTTGCTGTGAAAATGCCTCAGCAGGTTAAAAGAAATATACAAAAGCCAATGATGATGCTTTGAGTGAAGAATTAGAAGTGGAGGAAGTGCTGGGCAGTTGGAAATGTTCCTTACTCATTCCTTTGAATATACATTGGATTCGTTTTGGCCATATAGTTTTGCACATGTCTGTGAAATGAAATCTTCATTGATTTAAGTCATTTTCATATCAAAATGTTTTCTATATCAACATAATTCATTTAATTTTTTTTACTGATTTGTCTTTCTATTTAAGCAGTGAGCCATAAACCTGACCACTTGTTGATACAAATCTTGTTCTAACTCTCCTTGCAGGAGAGTAAGATTGTCCATTTACGTATTAAGCTCTGTTTCAGAGTGAGAGGGCATTGAGGAGAAAATACATTTTGGGGGTTCTGATTTAAAATGAAGAAACTATAGCCTGTAAATTAAAAGTGCATTAAGTTCCGAGGCTTTTGTCTTACTCTGATAGCAATCTTGAGAGAGCATATTTGGTTTGTAGCATTTCCAGCAGGGGAGTTGGTTTCCATTTTTAGCAAGGTAGCTCTTTTTCTTTATATTTAAAGAAAAAAAGCGGGGGAGGGGGGACACCTCTGTGTGCGGTCTCATTTATTTAAATTGGGAGAAGAGCAAAAATCTATTTAGATATGCATTTCGTAGTTTTTCAGGTAACCTGTTTTATCTGAAGTATGAGTGAGTCCACAAGGCATTGCATGGGTACATCACTTTTATAAACATTTCTGGTTAGCACTTACATTTCTCTCTCCCTTTTAGGAGTTTATTAAATGAATTCAGGTTCTGCATTAGCTGAAAATCAATTATAAAAAAAGAGGCATCTTCACAGCTTTCCTGTCTCTGGGCTTGGCTACTCTCGAAACTCCAAAGCACTGCCGTGGGAGCGCTCCCGTGGCTGCGCTTTGAAGTGCGAGTGTGGTCGTGGCGCCAGCACTGGGAGAGAGCTCTCTCAGTGCTGCAGGTACTCCACCTCCCCGTGGGGATTAGCTTGCAGCGCTGGAGGCCGCTCCCAGCTCTGGGGCACTGTTTACACTGGCACTCTGCAGCGCTGTAACTTGCTGCGCATGGGGGTGTTTTTTCACACCCCTGAGTAAGAAAGTTGCAGCGCTGTAAAACGCCAGTGTAGCCAAGGCCTCTACTTTTTTTCAGGCTGCTAGTTCTTTTTAAAAAGAACTGTTTAGACCTAAGGGGCCTTGTGCTCCTGTCTGTACACATGTAATTCCTGTAACGTTAAGTGGGGTTGTGTGCAGTTATTGAGGAGAAATCATATTGTGTGGGCTAAAGGGGTCTGCTCTTCTCAAGGGCATTCCTGACTTTAAGAGGTACAAGCACAAAATACAAAGCACAGCTTGCAGGCTGTATATTTTCCTAGAACTGCAATTTATATTCTAGATAATGCCAAGAATTGAAATACTGGTTACATGATGGAAATACGATCTGGTTCTGGTTTTGTCGACACCTTTTGGAGAGAGAAATCTTTATTATAGAACTGAGCAGGATTGTATACTCCCTGTGTATTTACTTTTCCTCTCCAACTCTTTCTAGGTAACATTAATGGCTGCTTTTTAAACTATTACTTTTTCCTGCTGGCGGCTATTCAAGGAGCAACCCTCCTGCTTTTCCTTATTGTTTCTGTGAAATACGACCGTCAAAGATCAAGGACTAATGGAGTGACTGCCAATGGGAGGACCTGACAGTATCTGAAGTGGAAGAGCAGTTTATTAGACCAGCATGCAATAAATTAACTGGCAATGAACTGATAGTTTGCGAGATCTTAAACTGTTCTCCAATGAGACTCTTTCCTTAAACTTGCATGTTACATGAGTTCTCACCCCTGCCCCTTTCCCTGTAGGTAAGTGCCTTATGTTGGTGGGGCTCATATGCTCTGTTGTAGAGAGAATGCAGATCTTGGAAGTGCATTAACTCTAGGTATTGAAGGCGCTGTGCTCATGCTGGCATCTTGGGACGACTAAACATCTTTGGAAACTGAATCTAACTAGTCAAAACTAATAAGGCAACATTGTATAATGTGGCTCACTCCTAAGTGAAGAACTTTGTTCAATGAAGAAAGGTGGATCTTGGGTGGGTGGGGGAACACTTTTCAGCAGTCTTTATTATGTTGAAGGCACCTGTTTTTTCCACAAAATGCTGTATTTCCTTGAAGTTCTGGTTATAGTTCAAGAGGCTCAGTGAAATTAGTAAGAGATCTCCTCCTCTGAATTTTAAAAATTTGAGGAAACGAAATTCAACAGGTCAATTTTGGGACAATTGGAGGCAATCTAAACTTTATAGGTCTGAGTAGCCTGGATAAAAAGGGATGACTTGTATGCAATGGATCTTTCATTGCAAATAGGACAAATGTTTTAAGCCTACACTTCAGTATTTAATATAAAATGGGCTTGGGTGCATTTAGACAATACAGTAGGTTATTTTGTAGCTGCTATCATTTTTTATACATGTTAGACACTTTTGGGGACTGACCTGGTTTTACTCCAGGATTTTTTTCTTTATTTTATTTTTTTAAGGTCAGCGTTAGGTATATTAGGACATTAGGGAAACTTGTGTCCATTGAATAAGCAAGTCTTTTATCTAATGTTATCAGTTTCATTATCTCTATTGAAAGTTCCTTAAATATTTTCAAACGTCTGAAAAGAGACTGGAGACTGAATTTCAGTAGGCTTCTCAGTAGATGAATGTGTAATATCAATTGGAGGTCTCTTAGCCCTAATATCTTCAGTCCTGGTGTCTTTTATGTAATTCTTGCTAATGTGCTACAGGGCTAAAACCTTTCAGCAACACATTCCTGTTATAGAGTAAATGTAGTTTTTACTCTTTCAGCCTGTTCAATTTTAATTGCTTTACCCTATTGTATTTAATACTGCATATGCAAGGTGATATGGAAAGCAATACTTTGCAAGTGATTATAAAGAGAACAAACTGAAAAATCAATATTTTATTAAACAGTTGAATGTGTTTGAGCTTTTACAGTTTCCTTTGACTGCATTTAAAATGTTACAATATTTTTTGGTACATAGAATGTCCTTCTAATGAGTTTACAAAGCAAAATGAACTCTTGTGCTGTGACTTCTGACCCTTTGTTCCCAGGTGAATAAAATTACACTGCAGATCTCCAGTGTTCTTTGGTCTTTATTTCCTCAAATGCATCTTACAATCCTATTAATTGTGCCACCCAATGGAATGAGTCTGGGGGTAATTACATATATTTGTCGTCTTGGTATAAGACCCACAAGCTAGTGCTAAACCTGCTGGGTCTAAGTCCCTAAATACCTCCTGATCGTGGTGCAAGACTTGGACAGAACAGTGAAAATAAGAACTGCATCTCTTGTACGCAAAACTGTTAATATTCCCTATTGGTTATTGTAATTTCTATTCTATTTAGCTTTTAATACCCTATTTGTTGTACATCATCTTTAAAGCCAGTTTGGTCTGGTGAGATTAATGTGCTTGGCAAAGACTGGAGTAAGCTACAGAAGAATCATATGGCTATCTAAAAATCTATTTATCAAGCGATCTCCCTTTTTAAGATGACAGAACTCTGAGGAGATGAATCAGGAAGGTTTGATTCCATGTGAAGACTGCTTTGTATTTCTAAAGCATTTGTAATTGCAGAAAAGAACTTTGCTGTACCACCTAATTGTTACCCAGTTATACCAATAAATACTTCCATCATTTAGCTAATTTCTTGCAAGGCTGTTTTTAGAATTCTTTATAGATACCCATCTACATTGGAGGCTAAATCTCATTAGATTAACTCATTCTCAAAAGTCTGCTCCTTGATGATAAAACTGTTCCTGTTCCACACTTGTATAGGAAACTTATGTTGAGTAGGGAGTGTGTTAAGACCATATCTACACTAGGGAATTTGAAATGGCAGTGCTGCAAGGTACCGGATTCTTGCTACAGTAGGGCTACCACAGATTAAAGTCTTTGGGGTAGACTAGATTTTAATGTGGTTCAACTAGTTTAATCGCCCAAGTGGGTGGAGCCTTAATATGCATTCTTTTAATATACATGTTTTTCTCTTTGGAGGGCTGATAGTGTTTGCAGTGAATGTTCCTTTTGTTCTGTCTCTCTTTAGTTTTTCACTTCAGTCTCGGGTCTCCTGCGAGGAATACAACAGCCTCCACTCTTCAGTCACAGGGTGAAGGGAGAATCCCTGATGTAAACTCATACACTGGTGCAGTGTGCAGGCAGTTCAGTTTCCATAGGTTTCCTTGAATATCACTTCTGGTTTAGTCAGTTATTTATCTGGAGGTTTGGTTCTGGAACTGATTCAGGTGTCCTGTGTCACTCATCCTAATTACTTTGACTCAGCTGCTCAGAGCTTCTTTGTGCTTGGCTTATTCTAGCCAAATATAAAAGTATGCAATGACTTCAAGGTCACTTTTGAAGTGGAGATGAGGTCAGGGTGGAGAGGAAGGGAAATGAAGTCCATTATGGTTGAATAGGGAAATCTTTTGAAATGATTCAGGGCTGCTCCTCAATAACTTATAATATCAGTTAATCCTTGGTTCTCCCGTCTGTTGTTTCTTGTCTTTAGACTGTAAAGCTTTGGGCAAAGACCCATTGATAGTGTTTTCCAATGTTCCTGACTCACTTAGGGTATGTTTACACTGCAAAGAAACAATGGCGCCAAGCCTTTGTCATTTGACTTGGGCTCATGGGGCTCAAAATAGCAGTGTAGACATTCCTGCTCAAACTGCAACAGGGGCTCCAAGACCCTCCTCGCTCACCCAGTTTCAGAACCTGGGATCCATCCCAAGCGGGAATGCCTACACTGCTATTTTGAGCCCTACAAGCCTGAGTCACTTGACCTGAGTGCTGAGATTTGGCACCACAGTTTTTTTTTTTTTCTTTGAAATATAGACATACCCTTAGGCTTTTAAGTCATGTGGGTACTCTGCTTAGTACAATGAGGCCCTGATTAGGGATCTTTGGATGCTATCCTAATGTAAGCAATGGCATTGTAGCTATATTTTCTTGACTAGTTTCTTCTGTTCAGTGGTAGGGAGATACATTCTACACTGTAACAAGTAAACAGTCGATATCTGCCTGTATTGTAAGGCTGTACGGTTGCTCTAACACTCTTGAGAGGAGACTGAACATGCAATCAGTTGCATAATTTAATTTTTATTTGTAATGACTTGGCTGAGCTCCAGGCACAAGTAATTAGACCATTTATGAAGATTTATCTGGCACTTCTCATCAAAGGGATAAGGTCTTTGACTCAAAGGCTTAGCTGATTCATTCTCCAGGCCTTATCTTTTAGTGTTTCCACTCCATTTGCAGAAGTAGGATTAATCAATTAACTTCATGGCTGAGCCCTATAGCTAATTAATGGAATACCTTGAAGTGTACAATTTACATTTAGTTATGTTCATTTTTTGGATTGTTCCAGTGCAGAAGAAAGATCCTTCACAAGAGTCACCATAAATGGACATTTGTAAGCCCCTGACTAATTTAAAATGTAGTATCAAGAAGTTCATACTTACTATGAGAGGCATTAGACTATACAATGCTTTCAAGCTTACTACAATTACTATTTTACAACAAAGTATACAAAGAATAAGTAATAAATCATGGCTTCCATACAAGAATGTAATACAAATATGAAGCATAGCAATCTGGTGTTTAGGAGTCGGAATGTTTTATTGAGATCAGCGCTTAGATACATTGCATTTTCACATGTTCTAACTTTTTGCATCTCTTCAGTAATGTGGAAAAACCTGTCCTCTCCTCATTGCAAGTACCTATTATACAGAATGAACTAACGGTCTCTTTTTAAACCGGAGGAGTTGATCAGAAAGCCCCCATCAATCTCTTTCCTTATACAAATCTTCAGAGTGAAGTACTTTAATGATAGCATTGCTGGCTACTGCCACTATCATTAAGGGTCTGTCAGCATTTCCATTATATTCTCTATTTAACTCTGTTGTGGAAAGTTGCTCAGGGCTGAAACTTGTCAAACGAGGTTTTAGCTTGGTAGTGAATCTTTGCTTATAGATGTGTGGAATTCTTAACTTTGGTTTGTATTTGAAATAGGTTACGCTTTTCAAAAAGCTAAGTCATGTTAACAAGTGTCCTTACATATATGCAGGGCAGGCTACGTTAGTACAGACAAACCCCGTAGGAAATAGAGGTTATAATGTCTTTCATTTGAACAATCAATAGCTTTAGATGCAAGTGTCCTTATGGAACCTGAGAACTTTTGGTCTCTCTCTGTTGGGAGTTAATGTGTATACTTGAGTGTGTGATACCCTCTAGGGCCAATGCAAGGACATAACTCTACGGTGAATGAACAGAAAATAAAAAGAATTACAGGTAATACCACTTGAAGGATAAATACGTGCATAAAGATGCATTGCTCCAGGTCCAAAACAGCGATGAATAATGGATGAAAAAAGATGGCCCAGGGCTGGTTACTGTAGTCTGGCTGTGTGGTGATTCTTCATGTTAAGAATAGTGTACAGAATCTGACTAAATACATTCCTGTCCATACTAGATTTATTGTGCAATTACCCTACTGCAGAATATACTGCACGTTCTATAAATGTGTGTTAAGGATGGTCCTCACACTGTGGCTAGCCAGAAATTGGATCCGCTTGCATCAGATTTACAATAACCCCATAACATGAGAGTGGTGGTGGTCTGCAATCAACGCTCTGGAGGAGGAGGAATCTGATGCTTTCACAAACATAAGAACTGCAGTGGTTCATCTACCCCAGTGTCCTGACCCTGCCAGTGGCCAGTACCAGAGATGTTGGAGGAAGATGTAGGTAACACTACAGAAGGTAGTTACAGAATAGCCACACCATGAAGAAAGGAGTGTGAGTGGTTTTTTGTTTTGTTTTAGAATCAACTTGGATTTTCTTTTTTCTCAGTTTGGGAAACTAACATGACAACTTCTACTGCAAATGAGGTCAAAATATTAATAAAACGCTTGTTATCTTTTTCCTTTTCATACTGTGTCCCTACTCAATTATGTAAGGCTTCAGTTTTCTAAATACAAGGTTATTTATTGATAAGATTTCCTGTCTCTCTTTCTTTGGTAATGTGATTGAGTGATACAAAGGCATCCATAAATCACCTTGGACAGTCAGCAAAAAAATTCAGCCAAAATTAATAATACATGGAGATATACCTCTCTCAAAGAATTGGAAGGGACCCCAAAAGGTCATCAAGTCCAGCCCCCTGCCTTCACTAGCAAGATGAAGTAGTGATTTTACCCCAGATCTCTAAGTAGTCCTATCAAGGATTGAGCTCACAACCCTGGGTTTAGCAGGCCAATGCTCAAACCACTGAGCTATCCTTTTCTTTCTTAACTGGCAAAAACAATTCAAATATTGTTTAGGTCTATGAAAATTACACTTGGCAGTCAGATTAACATGCGTTGTGAAAGCTGTAAAATGCATGGGCTGAGGGCTAGATCCACAAAAGAACATGGGTATTGCAGCATTCTCTCACATGTACACAGTGAGATCCAAACAGGGACCAGCTGTCTGTTGTTGTTGCAGCTTATGCACTGTACTCCAGCCAGTGTGCTACAACTCATGTTTAGTAACTCTCCTGTGTAGATGAGGCCTCTAGCATTGCTTTGCCTAACTCTTGCCCTGCCATCCACGTAGAATCCACAGCACTGTGTTTAGTGCCAACACTCCCTATCAGTGTATCAGGAGAGTTAAGCATCCAAGAACGGGATCAACAAAAGCCAGCACTCTTGAGCCAGGAGCCACCTAAGCTAGCCAGTAGGAAATGCCAAGGAGGTGGGTGGGACCTAAGCTCTGTGCCTCCAAGGGAATTAAGCAACTGAGTCAGAGGGTGGGATTCTCAGTCACGAACTATCTAGAGCTGGGCACCTAAGACATGCTGGGGGAAGAAGCAGCAGCCACCTCCCTCATAATCTTTATCCTAGTAGCTAGGGCACTCGCCCAGGATGTGGGAGACCTACATATGCTGCTGTTCCTGCGTGATATGAAGAAAGGATTTGAATTGGGTTCCCTGACTCCAAAGAGTCATTATCTTTCTCTCACTGGCCCAATGCATATTTAATTATTGATACACAGTAGAGCAGCTCAACAGGAGAGATTGAGAGACATGCCAGAATATCCCATAGTCCACTGGTTAGATGAGGCTATAAGGGAGACTGCCGCCTTCTCCATTTTGTGGGTTCAGGTATGCTCAGTGAGGGGAGGGATAGCTCAGTAGTTTGAGCATTAGTCTGCTAAACCCAGGGTTATGAGTTCAATCCCTGAAGTGGCCACATAGGGATCTGGGGCAAAAAAAATTATCAGTACTTGGTCCTGCCAGTGAAGGTAGGGGGCTGGACTCAATGACCTTTCTGGGTTGCTTCCAGTTCTATGAGATGGGTCTATCTACATATATTTTTATATTGGAACAGGGCAATGCCTGGTGTAAGGATCCAGCTGGGGGAAGAGGCACAATTTAGGCACCCAGATGCCTACACTGAGGCTGCTGTGTGCATGCGCATTAGCAGAAATTTAGGCATTATGACGACTTTAATGGTGGAAACTCTGGCATCTAGGGACCTCAAGCATCTCTAGGGTTAGGCAGCAGCTGAGCAGGAGTATTGTATATGCCACTGGTGCTTAAATGTTGGATGTAGGTGCTTGATTCTTTTTGGTGGATCTAGCCCTGAGTACCATTATGCTTTTTTTTTTTTTTTAAGACTTGGTATCCAATTCCATTGATATCTAGTTACCTTTTTATGAGGGCTAGTTAGTTTTTTGCTCTCCATTCTCTTAGAAATACGCAGAGCTCCAAAATTATTCTTCTGCCCCTTGGTGATACAAAAACTGGCACACCAAAACATAAAGTAGTCCTAGCGTATGTTTAAAGTATGTAAAAAAACACACAGGTCTTAAAATTAGAAGCCACCTGCAATGGATCATGGAGACAAGCACAGTTTCATTGCTAGTCTATAGAAAATCTAATTCTCTGCCAAGAAAACCTCTGCGAGGAGCAGTGCTTTACACACAGATGAATCCCTATTGTTCTTCAGGCTGCTACCCAGATACTGCAGTGGCTGATACTGTGGTTTTATTTTATTTGTATTTTAACATCTAACTTTACATGCAGGGTTAAAACTCAGCTTCTTGAAGCAGCCTGGCTTGCTAGTATTCTGTATAGCAAAATCTGGATCCAGTGCTGACTAGTGAGATGGTTAACCAGGCAGCCTTGATGGACTTGGTGAGTTTTGTCCAACATTTTGTTGGAAGGATGGTAATGGATCCATGGTAACTCTTGATCTAGGGGACATAGCACAATTTTACATTTTAAAATTCCTTTCATTTATTGTTTCCAAAGCCCTTTGTAAACATTATCAGTGCAACAACACTGATATGCAGCCACTTCTGGGCTGGGGAGTGATAACCAATCAAATACAAGATGTCAAAGAGAATGCTTTGCATTGCTATCAAGACAGGTGATGGGATACAACTTCAAATGATGTTTTGTGTATCTACGATATATGAACAGCATACCAGACATAGTACAAAGTCTGTCTTCCTAGCTCATTTCTGTGGAAACTTCTGAATTTGAAGTAAACTTGTGGAGTTGGAGGGGGGACCAGAGATTGCTGCTGTCCCTTTGAGGCTACTAAATTTTATAACAGTCTTGTGTTTAATAGGGAAGTTGAAATGCATGGAGTCAAAAAGGAGGAAAATAGAGTCAGATGAGTACTGGTTATTAATAGGTTGATGACACAGAGTCATGCTATTATGAAATTATATTCTCCAACCTTTTGAACTTTTGGCTGGCTAACTGTGAATATCAATATTGACTTCAGCAGATTCCAGAGTTGCTCTTTCTTCAATTTTTTGTTAAGAAGTTGCTAACTGATAACCTCCTGTCAAAAGAACTGTTAGGCAGCTCCTCATAAAGTGTGTGAAATATGCTGTTTGGTAGGTGTCCAAAAGCTATATTTAATTGGTCAGATTTCAGATACAATTTATGCTGTATCACAAGTCTGATTGGAGCGCTGATAGGTGAGTGAGCTCCTGTTGTTCAAAAGTAGCAATGGCATTACCCATGTTCTTGTGAATGTTACTGCCTGTAGTGGCTGGTTGTCTCGTGGGGCATTGGCACTGAAGGCAAGGGGAGGGAATATGGAAAACAACATGGTGTTAGGGCAGGGGTGGCCAATCTGTGACTCCGGAGCCACATGCAGCTCTTCAGAAGTTAATATGCGGCTACAGGTGCCAACTTTCCAATGTGCCTGGGAGCTGCTCACTGCTCAACCCCTATCTCTACCACTGGCCCTGCCCCCTCCCCTGAGGCTGCTGTACCTTCACTCCCGCCCCCCCGCCCCCCCACTCTCTCCCGAGCCTCCACAGAACAGCCGATGGGGAGGGAGGGAGAGGTACTGACTGGCAAGGCTGCCGGTGGGTGGGAGGTGCTGGGAGCGGGGTGAGGGAGCTGATGGGGGGTTACTGATGTATTACTGTGGCTCTTTGGCAATGGACATTGGTAAATTCTGGCTCCTCCTCAGGCTCAGGTTGGCCACCTCTGTGTTAGGGAATCCTGCTGTCTCTGGTTTTAGGCCTAGAGATGAGCTCCTGGATTAAGGAGGACTGGAGCTCCCCCCCTTAGCTCGGTAACATAAAGGTTAGAGAGCTGGCCCACTGTGGCCATCTTTATAGGGCTGCTCGTAGCAATACATGGCTGGTGGGAGAACTAGGTTTAGCTGATGACCATGTCTTTCGGTGTTTATGTATGCACACACTTATTGAAATTCTACTGCATTTCGTCCCAAGAGACACCTGTTTTGAGAGGCATGAGGTGCCCAGTAGGAGCATGAGGTATGGGTGGGTGCGTGGGTGTGGATACAGGTCACAAACCCAAGATGGCTCCAAAAGCACTTGGATTGAATGCATCACAGAAACGAGACAAGTTGCATTGCATAAGATAAACTGGCATTATAATTTTACGTGTTAGTTTGAAAAGCCTTCCTCATTTTTGCTAGCCTGCAACTTAAATTTTGATAAATTTCAGTTTGGTATTTCCTGAAAGGAAATCTCCACTCCAGGTGCTAAGGGATCAAATTGAGGTAGATGATTACCCTCAACCAGCAGGGCACGATCAGGGAGAAATAGAGAACAGGTGCTTCTCTGCTGGTAAATACAACATTTGCGTGATGAATGGTAAATTACTCAAAGCGGTTGAAAGAAAATTTAATAAAATCAACAAAATAATAAATTTTACCATCTCTCTGTCTACAGCCTTGCTACTATTTACTGCATGTGTGATATTGTGTGTTCTTCCACAATGAGGAAAAATGCTGTAAAGTATTTTGTTAAATAAAGCAGTTGCTACTCACTTCTTTTCAACCTCATATTGGTTTATTACTGTTTGAAAGGCCTGTGGAGAAACAATGCAGAGCTTTCAAAATGGTTTTGCAGGAGATGCAAGAGTCAGAGCCATTGTGTTTTGATTTAGGCCTTGTTTATGCACGGATGTTTGTGCTGGTGTAAATATTTTGGTCAGAGATGTGGTTTTTACTGATATACTGGTACAACCCCTGCTCCCCACCACTTGGGTGGGTTGGTTGGTCTGTTTGTTTTTACTGTTTGCCTATATTGACATAGTTACAGTAGTACAGGTATTACTTTTATGAGAAGACAAGGTCTTTGATACAAATCTTACATTGTGAGGGGAGTCATCTGTCACTTTCAGTTGTACGCTTAGTCCCCTCGACTCTTAAATTGTTATCTCAGCTGTCTCATCGGCTCCTCTGTCTTGAGCCAGTCACTTAATCTTAGTGCCTCAATTTCTCTAGACTAGAGATACCTACTTAACTTCACCAGGGTGTTATTAGGAGTGATTGAGTTGTTAGTGTGTGTCAAGTGCTTGGAGGATACAAGTTTAAATACTGCCGTAAGGTGTAGAAGCTCTCCTATATATTCCAGTGGCCATGATGTCTTGCCTACAATCCAGGAAGAATATTTCTTTGGTATGGTCCTCCCATGTTCTTGTCTTGCACCTTAGCCGATGCTTGAAAAGCACCTGTCTCATCTAGGCTGGCGCAGAACTAAATGCAAAGAAACTCACTTTATAGATATTGATGGTCTAAGGAAGCACTTAAGAGTCAGAATTGTTGAAAAAATACCTAATAGTTTAACCTTTGCCAATATGTTAATCTTCATTTTTCCCAGAGCTGTCTTAACACAGCCAAAACTTCAGGTCTGCAGTAGACAAAATTTTTTATGGGTACCAACATTGCCTGTTTAGGGTCTAGCATGGATGAACCCATCACTGATGCTGTTAAGTGTTTTTGAAAGTTTAATGATTTTAGAATTACATTGCACACATCCAGAATCCCGATCAGTTCTAAACTCCCACTCATAAAATTTGATGATCTCCAATATTATTAAATTGCTCCACATGGTAGAAAACTGTGCAAACCCAAGTACTTATAAAAAGAAAATATGTGAAGTGCTGCAATAATTTAAAATTGCTGTGTGCACTGCAGAGTGCTTTAATACTGCTGGAACATGTCAAATGTTTTTATAAGGACCTCAGACTGGAATAGAGTCAAATATCCTTGTAATATAAAAGTGTAAGACATATTGAACCATTCTGTAGGTGTGATATGTAACACTTGAATTTAATTTTAAGACATTGTAAGACTGTCATACCAGCCTGACTGCCTTAAATGCTAGAGGTTTATAGACAAAAGTGCGCCTGCTTTCTCTCGCTCGCTCGCTTGCTCTTTGGACTGAAAAAGTTTAGTGATTCAGTCAGAGGACAGGTGAAGTGTCCCTTTATTGCTGTGGAATCATGGGAGAAGGGAGGGAATGGAAGGTCTAATGGACCAGGAATCAGAAGAAAAGTTTCTCCTCCCAGCTCTAACCCTTGCCTGCTGTGAGGCTGGGCAAGTCATTTCACTTCTGCGTTTCCTCTTCAACCTTTCATGCTGTCTAGTTAGACAAGGGATTGGCAACCTATGGCAAGCGTGCTGAAGGCAGCACGCGAGCCGATTTTTTTCAGTGGCACTCACGCTGCCTGGGTCCTGGCCACTGGTCTAGGGGTCTCTTCATTTTAATTTAATTTTAAATGAAGCTTCTTAAACATTTTAAAAACTTTATTTACTTTACATACAACAATAGTTTAGTTATGTTTTATAGACTTATAGAAAGAGATCTAAAAACCTTAAAATATATTACTGGCACGCGAAACCTTAAATTAGAGTGAGTATATGAAGACTCAGCACAGCACTGCTGAAAGGTTGCTGACCCCTGAGTTAGACTGTAAGCTCATTGGGGCAGGAACCATCTCTTCTGATGTGTATGTACAGTGCCCAGCAACCTGGGCCTCTAGGTGCTACTGCAATAAAATACGTGTCAGAACAGACCGTGCACTTATGACTAAAGGAGTTGCGGAAAACTTCATACTAGAGCTATTGGATTTCCTTTTTCAATTTCATTGTAAATAATGGAAGGCTTTCAGTTGTGCCTATCTGTACACCTTGATGAAGAAGACAGCTGCTTCTGCTCCTAGATTTATGCCTGCATCCAGCAGAATGTGTGTGCTCCGCTTCACGTGGGAGTAGTCTTCCCAAAATCAGTGGGACTTCACATCCATGAAGCGATGCATGCGGCCACTGTGAAGCCACGTGATAATTTTGGTTCTGTAACAGCTTCCTTAGGTGTTCCCGTGAGAAACGTTAATGTTAATTACTGGGACCATCCTATAATGTGTATCAGAGTAAATGGGGGACAATAACTCTACAGTAATGTCTCTGAATCCTGCGAGACAGTGGAAGTCACCCTGGGAATGGATAATGTAGTGCAACCTACTCGGGTTGCAGTGATTTCAGCTGCTTTGTAGGGAGTTGATGCTGCACCAGCACATCCCAGGGCATGCCACACATGAAAGTAGGTGATGTGACCCAGAGTGTCTGGAGTATGAAGTAGTCTTACGTTTCCCAGTGCAAGGAAGAGAGCGACCTATCTCAGGGTCTTATGCTCCTGCCCATCACATCAGTTAGGCTGTCAAGAGCAAAGTCCTTACTGGACTTTATGGAATCTATGGTGGCTCTTCCTTTGGCTTATAGAAAGCTCTGCTTGGGTGTGGTCTGTCCTTTCAAAGTTTATTCATGCTGAACTGAGCTGCGTTTGTCGCTTTTGATTCCTGGAGTGAGCAGGATGAATGCAGGTGTCTTGTAAACCAGCAGGACATAATGGGCACTGTCTATAATCTATTAAAATTGTATTCCTGCATCGCCCAAGCAGGCCTACGCAGACTTTGTGGTAGGTATAAAAATCATGATAACATCTTCCCTCAATTTCCTCTTTATTTTCTCATAGCGCGTATGCATTTTCTTCTGCCTCCTCCACAAGCGACTACAGCGTCTTCCGAGTTAATAAAATGACACAGAGGTCATTTATATTAAGACAGTTAAATATTTGCCGGGCCCATTACAGTGTATTAAACAATGCTTTATTATTTGTTCTCCCCTGACCTGATGCATGTCTCCAGCAGACAGAATAGCCTATTCTGTCTGCTACTTGTGACAATTTTGAAATAAAAAGTGGAGATACAGTTTTTCTGCCTAGTGATGGGTTAAGTTTAGGATATAACATTCGAATAGTGGGCCCCCCTCCTGCCCCTGCCCCCTGCAAATATCCTGTGTGTATGACAACTCATTAAGTGATGCCACCACCCCCTGAAATTTTGCCTCTGAGACGAGTGCAGTCAGGAATAACTTCCATGGGCTACTGTGCTGTACAGGGCACCTTGCAGGCTTTAAAATGAATGGCATTTCCATAGTAAAGGGAAGGACCCAGCTTCCTGCATCTTCTCCACTCTGAAAAGTACTATAAAAACACCGATGAAAATCTTACATATGCAGCACGGATGGGCTACATACTGTCTGAAGTTATTCCATATTCTTAGTAGAGACACTATATCCGCACTTAGAGGACCCATTATACTAGTCACTGTACAAGCGTAGTAAGAGGTGGTCTTTTTCCTAAGAATGTGAAATCTAAATAGACAGGCTAGACAAAGGGCATATTGGCTCCATTTTCAGACAGGGAACTAAAGCAGGAAGATATTAAGGGACTTGTTTAAGGTCACCTGGGGAGTCTCTGTCAGAGCTCAGAATAGAGCACTGAACTAGGACATAGAAGACCTCGGTTTTAATTCATGGCTTCACCGTTTGTTTGCTAAAAGTATCCAGATGAAATTGCAAATGGCAAATTTGGCCTCTGGGTTTAAGAACTTGGGCTGGTTGCAATTGTTCAAATAATAATGAAGGGAAAATTAATAATAATAATGAGGGAAAAATTAAATTATTAAATGTCTCCCTCCAAATTTCATTTTTTAAATTTCCCCAGTTTTCCTCACCTGTGAACCCTCTCCTGGAGTTATACATCTAAGCTGCTCATGCCCTAGTAGCTAAAATCCAGACCTTTCTTGCCGGGAAGGGAAAAGGGAGATGGACTATTATAGCAAACAGCCTGGTGGTCTGGATACTCCCCTGGAATGCTGGGAACCCTGGCTCCAAATCAGTCAGAGCAGGGATTTAGCTTCTTGTTCCTGCCTCCTAGTGACTGCCCTAACCACGAGGCTGGGGGACACACATCCTCGCAGCTGTCTTTTGTGACAATTGTCAGGTCTTTGCCATGCTCTGAGCACGCTGGACTTGGCTGGCAAGCTCGGTGGAGGAATGCTTAGCTTGAGCATCCTGCTTTGGGGCAGGTGAGGTGGCTTTGCCTCCTCCTGCTGCTGGGAAACGTAGGCACTTACCAGAATAGGCATCAGCTGAGCAGTGGATCGGGTGATGTCAGTGGGGCTCGAATGATGGACTAAGGTGCCTAAAGAGGCAGTTAGGCACCTATATCTGGTCCCTCGTGTTTTATTTTCAGAAGCAGGTCCCAGACCCTTTTGAAAATCAGACCCGAGGTGCCTCAAGCTGGGTACTTGAAAAAAGAGGCACCCAAACCTTGAGGCCACCTTTGAAAAATCGTCTGTTAAGTGATTTGCCAAAAGCTTCATAACAAAGTGGTGGCAGAATCAAGAAAAGAAATTGGGACACGGGATGCCTAATTCTCCACACTAAACTCTTGACGACACTTAGTCTCTGAAATTCAGCCCAGGGTTGGTTGTTTCAATGCCCGCAAAATGAACTTGAAAGCAGGATGTCGTGAGGACTAACCAAGAGATGCATGAGCAGTGGTGAGATACAGCAGTGATATCTACCTAGCTAGAATCATGGGGTTAAAAGGGACCACAAAGGTTATCTAGTCTAATCCCTACCAAGATGCAGGATTTCCTCACCATGGTATCTGAGCATCTCACCATCACAAATGGATTTTATCATCACAATACCTCAGTGAAGTAGGGACATTTGACCCTGTTGTAAAGATGAGGAACTGAGGCATAGAATTGCTTGAGTGACCTGTCCAAAGCCACACAGAGAGCCAATAAAAGTGCTGAAAGTTCAACATGAGTCTCCAGGACACCTGGTCAAGAAACATGGTGTCATGGCTGTGGAAAATAATGGATGGAAAATGAAAAAGGGGGAAGGGGGGAACCAAGTTTGTCACATTTTTCAACAGCTTTGTTTTCTCAGCCTTTTGTTGAAAAATGTGAAACCTGAATTTTTTTTCAGTTGTTGGCAACTGAAAGCTGAAAAATCTCAGCTGGTTGAGCAAAAATGTTCCTCAAAAACCAAAAATGTTTGCTCAGCCTGCTGAAAATATTTCTGTTGCCAAAAACAACAACAACAACAAAAAGAGCCCTAAATGGCCATCTTGTACTAGCTGCTGCTAATTTTCCTGTCATGCAGCACTACCTATTTCTGAGGAGGGGGGATATTCTTACAGTGGTGCCTGGCTGCATATGATGTGCTTGGGTGGGGAGTAGGACTGGGAGACACTTACACTTCAGAAGACGGAGAGTAAACTTGGATTTGACCAAGCTTATTGCTCTGGTTTTTGTTGTAGAAAACCAAAACTAGGGCTGGTTTGCATCCGTTTGTATTTTCCTGGAATTCCTCAAGTCTGAGTGGAGGTGATAGTATCCTGGGTTTGGCTGACTTGTTTATGCAGTTATGCTAAGACAATACAAACGCTTGAGATCAGAAAGTACTGAGGTCTTCTTGGGAGGCATTGAGCATTCTCAGCTCATATTGACGATTGGAGCTAACATGGGGGTTTCCTTGCAATTTTTCTTTCTCTCAAGGATGAGCCTTTTTCTCGATTCGCTATCCCATCTACTAAGTCACAAAGCTCTTCAAGGATTAAAATATGAGGCTGGCCATAACCTATCATGCAATTTTTACAGCACGCATCTGTCACTTTTTTTTTTTCCTGTCATGGGAACATAGTGCATCTCAACTTTTTGCTTTTCTCCACTAGTCTTCTTGCTATCACCATGGCAACAGTATTCTGGCTATGGAAATGAATGACTGTGTATTGTAAAAGGGGGTTACTGGGAGTGACAGTGTAACCTGCAGAGCAATTTACTGCCGAGGTGGGAAAGCTGTACAAAGACAGACTGGGATATGATAGCAACTGGGAGGCAGTGTTGTTTAGAGTTACAGCAGTGCTCTCGGGGCCAGGTGTCCTAGGTTCTATTCCTGATTGTGCCACAGACTTGTCCTTTGATCACGGACAAGTCACTTAATCTGTGCCTCAGTTTCCCTTGTTCTGTACAATGGTCATAGTGACACTGATCAACCTCTGAGGCATTTTGAGGCCTGTTTGTTGTCTCTAAAAAAAAGCCTTGCTACTGTTGTCATTTGCTCAGAGGACATTTTTGCCACTGGCTACCTCTTGGGCTCAATCCTTCTATTGCCGAAATGACCATTGAGCAGAACTAAGCAGAACTGGGCAAGTTTGGCAAAGCAATTTTTTAGAATAGTTAAATGAATCTGCTCTGACTGATGGGTCCCAGGTTATGTTTGCTTTCCTGCCTGAACTTCACTTGGTGTCGAGGGATCAGCAGAAAAGGACTCTGTATCTCTCAAGTCCGCTTCAGTCATTGGCCTGTGCTGGCTCTTTTGAGGAGGGGTGATCCCACCCCCCAGTATCAAACTAGGTCAAATTCTGCCCAGGCCCTGCTGGGACCTCAAATGATTTTTTTTTTTTTCCCCTCCAAGTAAATTGCATATTTTTATCACATTATTTGTGCCACTTCAGTATACCCTCAGCTCCTCCTGTGTTTATGTCCTTTTTCCTCATTGACCATCACTCTTGTTGCCTCTACTGTGCTCAGAATAGCAGGCTATCAGGGAGAGGCCATTACTGTATTTATGATCACATTCACTGCTCCTGTCACCTGCGTTAACTGTCTTTTGAATGCCTTTGTACTAAGTTCCCAGGGTCAGGTTTAAAAAAGTGTGGTGTCGATAGCGGTGTATGTTTGCTCTTGCAGAGCCCTCACCCCGTGCAGATGGGATGTATTTTGAATGCCTCAGGCGTTCTAGAAGGAGCTGCAGGCTAGTGACACTTTTTTTGTGGGTCGCTATTTACTTGTGGCAGAAATGTTGTGACTTCACACCTGCACGCAACATAGCACCACACAATACACAGCAAACTCATGGCCTGATTAACACACCTCCATAAGCAGAGGGCTGCAGTGTAGGATGCAAAGTGCAGAGAGCAATCACAGCAGGAGAAAAGCAGCTTCTCCATTCTCCAGGGGCTTCTCGAGGAAAGGGGTTTCATGGTCTTCTTTCAATGGCTACAAGGGAGGGTTGCAACATGGTTCCCCTTTATGGCTCTGTTTTGGATTACAGACTTGTATCGCTTGGGCTTAACGTGGGGCCAGATAACATGAACAACACCGTCATCTGCTGATTTCTCTCACTCCTGGTTACGCCCTGCGCTGCACTCAGTGGGGTTAGCCGCACTGACTGCTGGGCATGCATCCCAGAGTTTCTAGCTTTGCTCCAACTTGTGGTGCATTGTGGCTGGTTTTGTCAGGCCTTCTCGGACACCTTTTGTGCCCACAAGGATCTTGTGGAAGGAAAACCAAAATGCTCAAATTTCCCACAATCCACACCTTAGCAAATCCCAAGATATCTCAGGGGTTATCCTCTAATACATCAAATGCAACTAATTTCATGTCCCTGCTTGAAGCACTGCTGATTGCATGGTCCAGATCCACATCAAGGAACGCAGTGCTTCCGGAAGGGTTCCTCACGGAGCTGCTGAGATTTAGGCAGCTGCTGAGAGTCATGGGCAGGCATTCTGATGTGTACGATCGCGTTCTGCTTTTCTTCCCATTGTTTCCATCTAAAACGTTAGCTGGGGGTGTCGTCACACTGAAATCTGGCTCTCAGCTAGGGACTCAAACTCCAGTTACCCATAATGCATGGCAGGTGATGACTGCTTAGCCACTCACAAGTCTTGTTGTGTTGCCAATGTAGTCTCCATCAAGTTGATTTTCCAGCTCTGCTCTATGTCAATCAATGCACATGCTTCTGCATCTCTTGGCTTGTCTGCTGTGGTGCCTTGTGCTGTGTATTAAGGCGTGAGAACTGTGAAGCAAAGCTGAGTGCTTTTGTCATCCTCCTGGCAAACCTCTTGAGAAGCCAAGACACCTGAAATTGCATGCATGAATACATTATAAACTGTCTGGGCTTTGTGTGTGGGGTTTCAGCTGTGGGTGGCTAGAGGCAATGATGCATTAAGTTGGAAGATAATATCAGATGTACTTTGCAAAAATTAAAATAAAGGTTATGGGACTTTTTGGCTTTGCCAGTGGCTGAAGGCTATTTCTTCTCATTTATTAACCCATAGCATCCTGGCATTTTCCAGCCTGCCAACCAAATGAAAGCTTAGGCATATGTCCAGTTATCAGTGAATTCTGCAGGCATAAATAGTCGGCTCAGATGAAGCCTGGCATCTTTTTCCATGTGTGCAATTTCTGCCTGTGAGATGTGTATCTATAACTGTGCAATCACTGAATGAATCACAGGTGAAAATAAGTGTACATGACTCCACCTACTTGGCTTTCTCCCACATCAGGGATGAGGGCTTAGATTTGAATGGAGGGGTTAAAATAAAATGTGAAAAATGTGTGCACAATGGAGAAAATCAAGCCTGAACTATGGGTGTGGTTCATCTACATCTGTTGGACTGAATTTCCTTAGTTTCATTTTAGACTACTGGGATCAGGAAGGCATCCTGCACCAGAAACTAATGTGCACCCTTGAAACCAGGCAAAGTACTCAGGTGAATGCCTGCTCCCCCTGAGCTCCTTGGGGAAGTTGTGGACTTTGGACACGTGCCCCTCTGCGACCTCGTTCCTGCGTTGGTGCTGCTGCCCTCTTATTAACACAGGGTCAGGGCCTGTATGCTCTTTGTCCTGCTCCTTGCTTTATTTTGATTTGGCCTCAATGTTCAGCATCTGTGCTGCGAAGAATCAAGCCTGAAGTGTGAAGAATGCAAACACACCGAAACCTAGATTAGGAGAAGAAAGTCTCCTTTAAGTTAAAGCTCAAAAAATTCCTAAGGCTTTCAGCATGATTTTAGATAGCAATGGGGTTTTTTTTATTTCCTCTAGTCCTCTCAGCTGCCTGAGCTAAGATTAGGAATGGGCATTTGAACAGTTCTAAGCTCCTGTTTGGCCAGCATGAATGCTGTGTTCTGCAGCTGCTATGCACAGCAGTGCCAGGCCACGCAGGGCTGTGTTTACATTTTTCACAGGCATTGCACCCCGAGTGTCTCACGTGTGCTCTCTAAGGAGCTGGAAGTTTAATGCGACACACGATGCAGTAAGCAGAGCAATTCAGACAGGCTGCATCAGCTGGGAGAAGGCTTCTTCTGGCTCCAGCAGGGTGGCTGTTTAAAGAGCTCATAGAAGCATGGAAGCATTTTTAGCAGTGGGAAGCGAAGCGGTTTGAAAGGATGTCACTGCATGTGCTTGGTGCTTCTGTAGTTATTTAATGTGCGTTCCTCTAGCCACTGGCATACCCCCACCCCAAACACCTCTCGGACTGGAAGACTCAGAGTTCCTTGTAGGATATAATAGTCTCCTTTGGATGCTTGTGCTGTGTTAGCTTAGCATTCGTTCTTTCTTGACCTAATGGAATCGGGTAGCTTCTATATAGCAGCTTTATATGCTCAGACAAAGCACTTCCTAAGCATTAATCTTCACCATGTCCCTACCACCTATGGATTATTTCCATTTGACTGGGGAGGAAGTGAGGGATAGGGACTTAGTGATTTGTTCAAAGCCACACAGGGTGTCAGATGCCAACTGTGACTGCTAGTAGCACATATCTTCAGCTGGCTGGACATGGGACACTACAGGAGGAGTGAGCTGAGTTACTACAGGCAATTCTTTCCCAGGTGTCTGGCTTCAGGCTCTTGCTGATATGTTCTGGGTCCCTCTGATTGCCAGGCTTGGGGATGCGAAGGAATTTCCCCCTTGGTCAGATTGGCAGAGTCTGGATTGTCTATAAATTGAAGTTTTTAAATCATGATTTGAGGACTTCAGTAACTCAGGCAGAGGTTAGAGGCCTATTACAGAAGTGAGTAGGTGAGATTCTGTGACCTGCAATGTGCAGGAGGTCAGACTAGCTGATCACGCTGGGGCCTTCTGGCCTATGAGTGAGCCAGGATTAAAATTTAGGACCCCATGTGCTCTTTCTCCCAGTACACTGCCTGCGCAGCTATATAATCTGCCTTTATTTATAGTATGACGCTGCCTAGAGGTGCTGATTGAAAACAGAGCCCCTGTCTGCAAAGTGCTGTACAGCTATGTAAAGAGAGGCCCTACCCAAAGAGTTTATAATCAAAATAGGCAAGGCAGAGAACGGCAGTATGATACGTGTGTTACAGATGGGAAACAGAGGCACAGAGAGATTAAATGACTTGCCCAAGGTCACACAGGAAGTCTGTAGCAGAGATGAGATTTGATTCCAGTTCTGTGGCGCCTTGTCCAGTTCCTTAACCACAAGGGCAATTTGCCCACTTAGAGACAAGGCTTTCTCTGATTTGTGGTCCAGTTGCCTATCCTGAGGCCAAACCTCCTCCAACAGTGAGATGCCTTTGTCCTAACTATCAGTGAGCCCTCTCCCTGCTGAGCACAGGCTGGGTAATGTTGGATCACTCAGAGCAGCGGCAGCGCTAACTGCGTTGCAGTCTGTTTGTTTTCTTCTTAGCGTTGAGAGGGCAGAAAGGCTCCCAGAGCTGGGATTTCAGGCCCCCCACTTCATTTTCATAATGACTGGCTTAATGAAGGCAAGGTCTCGCTGGGGAACATTCCTGAACACTGTGCAAACACAAGGCTTGCTCGCCCCGTGCCTCTGGGCCTCTGGGCAATGCTTAGGCGGCCTTTTCGTGTGCTGTTCAAATATTGACTGTGCTCAATGGCTCCAGCACGACAGTTGCTGCAGTCACTTCAGGCTATGGCAGTTCCTGACATGCCCACGTCTAGCTTGCTGAAGGGCTGTTTTTTAAAATATCCTCCAAGGGAAGTGTTTTATTGTCCTGCGCATTGGCTGGGGCTGGGCCTTAAACCATTAGGATAGCTGGGGGGTGGACCATGGGTGAATAAATGGATGTAGCAGATTTGCAGGTTTGTGGGAGCTTGGGCAATTGGGGATGTGCTTGTTTGTCTGCTGGGAAGGGACTGAGGCAACTGGGAGAGGGATTGAAGGCGGTGGCAAGTGAGAACTGAGGCATGGGTTATGCAGTGAGGAATGAGGGGAGGGCTAGCTCAGTGGTTTGAGCATCAGCCTGCTAACTCCAGGGTAGTGAGTTCAATGCTTGAAGGGGCCATTTGAGGATTGGACTAGATGATCTTTTGAGGTCCCTTCCAACCCTAATGATCTATGAATAAGATGGGGGGAGGGTCACTGTAACGGCCTTCACCGCGGCTCAGCTCCGGGTCGCAGGGCTGAGCGAATGGAGTCTGTAGTCCAAGCCCTTAGGTAGGGCGGGACAGTGAAAAAACAGGTTAGGGGCTCTGGCCCTGTGAAGCAGGGCAGAGCAACAAGTAGTCTAGCGGCTCTGGCCCCTTGGGTCGGGGCAGAGCAACAAACAGTCTAGGGGCTCTGGCCCCTTGGGTCGGGGCAGAACAATCAAACAGTCATAGGGCCTGCCCATTGGGTCGGGCCAGAGCAACAAACAACTGGAGGCAATCGGGTTAGTTAAAGGAAGGGGGGAGTCTGCCACCCTTAAGGCTGGGCAGGGGAACGCAGGCCCTCCCACTCCACGCGTTCCAGCCCGGCCTAGTAGCGGCGCGTCGCCGCTAAAGGCGGTCAGGGGATCCTGGCCCGAAAAACACTGCCGTGAGGCAGGTTCCACCGAACACACGATCGGAGGCATGGGTCCTGGCGCGACGATACGACCATCGCTCGGCCTTCTCGGCCTGACTGTAGTCAGCGCCCCCGGAGCTGTATCCAACCTCCCCTCCTGGTGTACCTCCCTTCGCGGCGTCGGCAAAGGGATTCCCAGGCCATCGCGATCATCCGCTGGCTCGGCAGCAGGGGCGTCCAGACCAGGCGCTCAGGTAGCGGTCCAGGCGGTCCGTCCAGGCTCAGCTCCTAGGGTTCGGCGCGTCCGTCGCAGTCTCGGTGAGGTACCGGGCAGTTCAGGCAGTCCGATCCAGTCCCCGCAGGGCGAGCGTCCGCAAGGCGCGCCGCTGCTCTGGGTGCTGGCCCCAGGACGTCACCAGACCCCTCTGGATACCGCGAGAGTAAGCCGGGCCCACCAGGAGCTCAGGCACCCCATCTGCCTTCTTCCGGCGGCCTCTCCTAACTGAGGGTTGGGACCGGGCTTTTATACTTCCTGTCCCGCCCCCTGACTTCCTGGGGGCGGGAACAGGCCGAGGGGGCCTTGCACTTCCGGTCCCGCCCCTTGACTTCCTAGGGGCGGGGATAGGCGGCCAGGCCTCTGCCCGGGGCTGCAGGGTCCCTAGGCTATGCCCTGTCTCCGGAGCGTGGGGGAGGGGACCCCCCTCGCTACAGTCACCTTTAAAGAAAAGAATGATAGGTGAATGCAGGGAGGGGGCAGGGCCGCCAGGAGTATTCCCCCTCCTCCCCATGGAGGACACCAGTCTAGCTCTGGCTTTGGAAGTGAGGGTGGCAAAGGACAGAATCTAAGGTGGGACAGCTCCTCTTGTGGCCACCTTGTCAGGATTGAAAATTACAACACAACTCATCCCACCATTGAACCTCCCAGCCCCAAATCCCAGTATTGTTCTATGTTAATATAGAGCCTGATTTTGTTATCCTGCTATATCTTACCTTTATCTGGAAGGAGATTTATTTTGAGCCAGGTCCTATATTCTATGGCCAATAACACTGCTCAGTGAAGGGAGATAGACTAATTTGTATCCTCTGTGCTGCTGATAATAAAAATGTAGCTCCTAAATGTATTTCCCCCACCTGCACTTATGTTTCCTCAAATAGATAAATGCAAGATAAATTTAATTACAGCATAATTTCTCCCCGGTTGAATAACCTTTAAACCAGCTCTGATCTTGAGAACACATTGGTAGATAATGCACTGTCCATTACACTGTCTAAATCCACACGTCTGAAAATGCATAATAATACCACTATGAATACCAAATTAGTTGTGTTACTCCTCGCTGCCTTGAATCCCTAATGAGCGAGTAACACTGTGGCAGTCCACACAAAGCATCAGCCCTCTTAAAAAGCCCATTCTGTGAGTTTTAATGGTGGGAAAAGGTGCTTGGTTGACAGTTCTTGGTACTGCAACACTGTGCGATGTATTTAGCAGTGGAGCAAGCTTCCTCTGCCCCTCCCTCCGTGCTCCTGGGGACTTGTCCCTGTTCGGGAGAGACAGCTGTAGAACTGAAAGCTTAATTAAGTCTTCCACTTGCTTTAACTCTTTAAGCCTGTGCTGAGACTGCCAGTTGTCACATCAGCTAGGAACTAAACTGAGAACATCAGAGCATTTCAGCAGGTACTAGTGCCCTGGCCTGGAGCTGAACTGATCTATAGCAGAAATGTGTTGGCGCCTGCATCCCATTACCTGAGCCAGCCAACTCATTAGTTATCAGTCCTCTTTCCATTACATCTGTCCTTCGCTTTGGATGCCTGCAGACCTTGTTTGGATCAAATGGGCTCAGCTATTGTCACGTGCACCGGAGCCACAACATTTGATATAAACGGCCAATCTCCCTCAAAGGCTGGGATGCTGAAGGAAATATATGTCAGGGTTTGAATTCATAGGACAAACAGCTGCTGCTGCTGCTGCTGCACTGTGTCTACATATATGCTCTAGTCCCTGTTACTTGTTGCTCTCCTGTGTGCTAAATTCACCCTGTGTAATGCCAACCTACACATGAGCATCAACAGCAGGGACTTAAACCTGGGACCCCTGGAGCTAACCACATGAGCTGGTGCTGCATGAGCTACAAGACACAGCTCTGTTAGCCAAGGCTGTAGCAGGCTCATCATTCTGTAAGGGGCCTATCCACCACTAGAGGGGGACAGAGAGTCACATCGACCAAGCAGAGCATTACAGCTAAATTAAAAAAACAAACCTCAAGTGTGTCTGGATTTTTGTTTCCAGATATGGGTATTTTAAATACTGAAATAACTGATTCAACCAAAGGGCCTATGACTGTGAGTACTTTCAACTCTTCCCCATGTCGTCAGGAATTTCAAGTATTTTGCAGGCTGTGCTTACTCAAGTGCAGGCGTTTAGCTCCTGCAAAGCCCTTGGTCCTTTCACTTTGTCCTACAAACTACCCAAACCATCAAGTTTAGAAAACAAGTTCTTAGTGCTCTTTTTAGCAGCAGTTTTCTTCCCTGGTTTTTGAAGGTCTGCATAATGTCAAACAGAAAATACAGTCAGGTGTAAAGAGTTAATAATTATTGAGACTATTACAAGGAGCATTGCTCCAACAGACCGCTTGTGCAGGAGTGCCTTCACCTCCCAAACACACTGTGTGTGTTAAACGTACCAACTGAAAGGTCTACACAGTTCATTACACTACCCTGATACTATCAGGGCGTTGAAAAAGTTGAGTAACAGATTCTCACTTGAAGCAGGTGAGCATCTAGCAGGAGGAGCATTTGCTGCTGGACGTATGCTGTAGATTTACCTTTCATGTAACCTTAAATCTAAGGGAACTGCCCCTGCCCACGGGCATGAACCTCTGGCATTAGTGTGAGTTCCCCACATGATGCTCAGCACTCTCACTTCTTACTGAAGTTCCTGGCCTTTGGTGGTGCTGCATGTCCTCCTTTGTAATCATACTCAGATAGTGTTCAAACTTCTCATGGCTTCTCATGTTGGCAGATCAGTCCTATTAGTGCCTTTGTCTATTCGTGCGCTGGTGAGAGACAGCTTCGCTGGAGTGGAGTGAGTATGTGAAAACTATAAAGATCCTGTTCCCAGAATGGATCATTTCTTAGTGAAGACACTCAGCCTCTCTCAGTATCAGACCATCGTGAAGACGTTCTATATGTACACACAACATAGGCATGAGCTTGAGTCCTATCTTGCAGGGTCAGAGCTTGGGTATCACATGCAAGCGTAACTGCCAGGTGTAGAAGGGATGGTGGAGGGGGCCCGCTGAGCAGGGCCGGATTAACTCTCCTGTGGGCCCGGGCCTATTAGATTTTTGTGGGCCCCCGTATACACGTCTGTTTCCTAATTTAAAACAAAATGATCACATGGAGGCTATTAACGCTATACTAAACATGCCTTTTAATTAACATAAAGCTGTTCTGTGGTTACATTTCAGTCTTAAAATATGTAGACTATAGTTAAGTTAATTCAAAATAGCCTACTTCTTACCTTAGAACAGCTGTTATGTTAGTTTCTTTCTGGGAGGGAGTTTGGGTGCAGGAGGGAGCTCCAGGCTGGAGCAGTGTGTTGGGGTGCAGGAAAGGGTAAGGGATGTGGGCTCTGGGAGGGAGTTTGGTACAGGAAGGAATCTGACCTGGGGTAGAGGGTTGGGGTCAGGAGGGGGTGCAAGGTGCTTACCACAGGTGGATCCCAGCCGGTAGCACGGCAGCCCCACGCCGTTCCTGGAAACCGTCGACTGCTGGCATGTCTCTGCACACCGTTGGAGGCGGACAGCATGTCTCTGTGCATGGCCTGCGTCCGCAAGTGCCACCCCTGCAGCTCCCATTGGCTGGTTACTCTCCCACCTTCTGGGGGCTAAATGGGGTCACGACCTGGAGGCAATCTGCCTGAGCCCTGCTGTGCCAGGGCCCTCACCTTAGCTCAGGGCCCTGGGCTACAGCCCCTCAGGCCCCTGTGTTAATCCGGCCCTGCCGCTGAGAAGAAAAGAGGAGTTTTCTAGAAATGACCTGATAACGAGCATTACATTTGTGGAGTAGAAGCATTTGGAAACATGTAGCTTGTTCCTCTTTAATTGTATTTTAAAAAAAAAATTATTGCCTTTTGTGTGAGAGAGAATTAGAGATGCAGCACAAATACCCGAGGTATGCTACATTTCTGTGAGCACATTGGCACACCCACTCCATCCCTCACAGGCTGCCATCTTTATTCCCCCAGGCCAGTCAGGCATCCAGAGAAAAGCATAAATAGAGACAGACACTAGAACACATATGCTTACATATTTGTCTCTCCCATGAATGCTTCCAGGTTGGGAACAAGAAACAGCCTGACAGCCCTTGTATAGAGAAAGCAACAGCTGCCAGGGGCTCTGTTGTAGACAAGAAGTTTAGGGTGAGATTATTTTTTTTCAAGCTCCCTTAATGGTGGCCTAGTGCCGCTCCCATTTCGGCCAAAGATAAAACTCCCATTGACGTAAGCGCTGGGTGGGTGGTGAGTGCTTTTGGAAAGCCCACCCTGAAGCTGCCAACATTTTCAACAGGGCCCACTAGTTTTTAGTACCCCAGTTCTTGGGCATCCACTGGAAGGTAACTGGGCCTTGACATTCACAGAGTCTTTTAGCACCTTCAAAATCAATTGAAGACCATGAGGGCTTTGGGTGGCTCCAGCACCTCTGCAAATCGGGCCAAGAGTACCAAGTTGGACCCCCCCCCCCCAAAAAAAATGTAGTACCTAACTTAGAAGCATCTTGATAATGGTGGTCTTACCTGTGTTCCATTGGCAGGCTGCCTGGTGTTCTTCAGGTTATTTGCAGTAATTGTCCCTGAGCGCTGACCCTACTCTGCTTTGGGCACGTGCATCCACAGTCCTGCTTGACATGAATTAGACTGCCCGCATGCTTACCTAAGTAATGCAGGCCGTTGCCAATTGCCTGACAACACAGGTACGACCTGGCCATGTATGCTCTATATTTTGGTTGACACAGCTAGCACCCAGAGGCATAGAAGAGTTGCTGTGAGAAGCCCATAGACAATGCCAGGCAGCTGTGGACACCGCAATACTCGCTCGGCATCCAAGCCTTGCTTAGCTAACAAGGATTTGTTCCCCTTGTGGCTCTCGTCAGTCCTGGAAGTGCTGTTATGGCTAAACGTGGTGTCAACCTGTGCGTCGGAGTCACCAAAGTGGTTATGACTCTTAGATTTAATGGACACAGGGTTGGCCATCGACTTGCTGGGCCCAGGGCTAAGCTCTGGTGGCAGGGCTCAGGCTTCGGCTGCAGCCCTGTATGGGGGGCTCAGGTACAGGTCCCTGCCCAGCTGAAGCCTTTGGCTCAGCTTTGGCCCCATGCTGGGGTGGCAGGGCCTGGGCTTAGCTATACACCCACCCACCCCCCAGCTGGGCTCGGCAGGCTCAAGCTTTGGTTACCACCTCCTGGGGTCATGCAGTAATTTTTGTGTCAGCGGGCCGCGGCGGGGGGGAGAGGGGGAGGAGATGGAAATGCAATGAAGTTTTGAGAAGCCCTGAGCTAAAGCTTGATTCAGGGCTAGATTGTGGCCTAAATGCCAGCCCTCCATGTAGGGGATGGTGTAGAGCTGTGTCCCACCAGGAGGTGCCCGGGAGATGTTCTGCCTTAGAGGTAATGTAATGAAGCCACTGGCTGTCCCGTAGTGTGGCAGCTCTGCTCCATGGGCCAGGAAGAAGGGTGGGAGGCACCGTATCCTGCTTCTCAGGGCAGGAGTCCTGCATTTCCCAGAGCACCCCAGGGACTGTTAGTGGCCCTTACACAGCCGTGTAGGAGAGGGAGGGTGAACTTTTCCTGCATGTCCCCTCACAAACTGTGCTCAGCCTTTTTGCAAGCAAAAACTCCCACTGAAATCAAGGCCCTTTAGCTTTGGTCGCCTCTCTGCCCGCCTCACGCTACATTTCAGAAAGGCATCCAGAACACCAGCCAGAAAAGAGAACATGCTGCATTCTCTGGAGCAGGAGTTGAGTGTGACAGAACAAAAGGCTTTCCTTGCTCACCAACCAGCAGCTATCCCCTGTTCATCACTGGAATTTAGCTGGCCGAGTGTGACAAGTTTCCACTGCTAAGAGACGCTGCAAATCACGATATGTTTATCTGTTTTCATTTTCCTCCCAGCCCGAGGAAGTCACTTTGTAAAAACAAAAGCTGTTAGTCACGAAATCCCAGTCCCAGGGAGTCAACATAATTTATGAAAGCAGGCTGTCAGGTGTGATTTGCCAAAGGAGAAAACCATTTTACATTTATTTGATATAACCAACAATAATCATTCCCTGCGTCTGGGTTTTATTAATATCTGTCCATCGCCAGTGATGATGTATGAAGGAGACAGCAGAAGATGCTTTGGAGCTTAGAAACTAGGTTGGCCCTGCAGGCTTGAGTAAGTATAAGTATATGTATATAATGTACAACATAAGGTGTCATTTTTATGGCACAGTGAAAGCTCCCTGACTGAAAACAGTGTTACTGCACTTGTATTATTTCTCCAGAGAGTGGGTGGGGGCTGAGGGAGTGGGCAGGAAACCTTCTAGATTGCAGAGAATGGGCTTTGCTGCTGATTCTGTGTTTCATTTTTTAAATGAATGTAGCGGTAGGAGGATACCAGCTGTAAGCTCTGTGAATTGATTGCTGCTTTGCCAGCCAGGAGGGCTGAGACCGGTGGTGACATTCAGGAGGTCCTGCGTTCATAGCATACAGGCACTAAGTTACTACTGTATGTGGCATGGGTAAATCGCTTTACACCCCCCGCCTCGATTTCCCTAATCTGTAAAATGGGAGCTAATCTTTACCTGTCTGCTTCATGGGGGGGCGGGTTGTCATAGCTAGGGAATTGCTGCACAATGCTTTGCATTTATTAAGTAGTATTAGCTGTGCCCACTGAAAGCCAGACTACCACTAAATGGGTTTAGGCAGGGGCAAGACTCTCATACGAGGGATACCCTGCAAGGGTTACAGAGGAGATTAAAGTTCAGCCCTGGCAAGTAACGATTGCTTCGGGGGGCGGGGGGGGGGTGGGAGGAAGTCTACTTGCCACTCAGCATGGCAGATCTTCATGTGTGGCACGTCTCCCCTTGAGCTCCAGGGCCATTTTATATGCCGAGGGACTGAAAATTTGGCCTTTGTGTTTATAGCTGCTAATGCAAAACGTCTTTGGCTTTCCCTGTGTGTCGAGGTGGGCTCAAAGTCACTACACAATAAATCATCCCTGGGCTTGAAACGCTCTTTACAAGCTGCAGTGTGGGCTGAGTTTTGCTTTCAGAGCTAATTTGACACTGTGATCGTATTGGGCTTGAAACATACTGTATATTTAATGGTGTGCAGGCAGCTCAAAATCTGAGCAGCCAATCGATAGCTGAGGCCCACTACAGTTCAAATGAAGCCGTTATACAACCTCCTCTAAGAGCAGAATTTGACTTAAGAAAACATTTAGCCTTAATAGGGGTGTACTAGCCTCTGTGCAACACCATAGACACCAGAGCTCAGCTGCTGTAAAGTGGGGTGTAGCTCCATCTATGACAATTCACATATGAGGGGCTGGTTGTATTTGTCTGATGATTCTCACTGGATTTTTTAAAGGTTTATTTGTTGTGCTTGTCGTCCACGCCCAGCTAAATGAAATAAGGCTGGACTGTGAGGCCCTTGGGAACCGATCACTGGTCTTCACAGTCTCAGACACCTTTCAGCTCAGCCCTTATTCAAGTGTGGTGATGGCTCTTATACAAGTGATCTTTAGGGGGCAGATTCCCAGCAGGTGTAAATTATCAGAACTTCACTGACTCAGCAGCTAAGGATGGATCCCACTCTACTCCTGGATCTGAAAAACTACTCACTGGCTGTCAAATTGTCAAAAAACGTATAATTGTAGGGAACAGTAATAGAGCTAATCTTTCCCCTGCTCTAGTGACAAGACCATTGTGTGCCTCTAATGTAGGAAACTACACTTAATCAGCCCCAAGAGCCAGTGTGTCCAGGATCCTGCCTCGGACAATGACCAGTACCAGCTTCTTCAGCAGAAGGTGTAAGAACCGCACAGTAGCAGCTACGGGACAATCCCCCCACCCTCCACATCCGGTCTCATCGTGATAGCTAATAGTCTCAGCTTTGTCAATTGGCTTAAGCCCTGAAACACAAGGGGTAATATCCCTTCCAAAATTTGTCCTAATTATAACCAGATATTTAAAACATAAAAGCTGCATGCGCCCCAAGCATCCCTGAAGCTCAGACACTGCAAAGAGGTGTTTGCCCACTTCACAAGCAAAATGGAGCCTGGTTCCTTGCAAAGCCTCTCTTCTGAGAAATCTAGTTCCGAGTGCAGGCTAAAATCAGTGGGAATTTAATAGAGGAAGGCCCTGTTAAAACTAGGCTGAGCCGCATACAACTCAGGGAGCTTGTGACACAGTGTGCGAAACATGCAAACCTCGAACTCTGAGGCTTTAAGCTTATTAAAGTTGTTCTTAGGGTGTGATTATTTCTGGTTAGTCAGGTAGTTTCCCAGAGAAGGAGTCACTGCCAATAACTACTTCACCAATGTGTTGTGTTGTGTCTTCATGCACATTCATAATCGTTTCCCCTATATTACTTGATCTATAATTACCTTCACATTGAGTTACATTAGTGTAAGCTGGCTGCCGCTCAAGCTGCTCTGGTGGCTGCTTAAACATTCACTTATATCCATACCTTACGCTCCCAAATTAAGCGTTCATTATGTAACAACGTGCTACTCTGTTTTAGTTCATTACGTAAACCAGGTTCAGAATTTTTTTGTCTTTGAACAAAGAATTAAAATGGTGAAATGCAGCAGGCTGAGAGAAAATAGCTTGAGTCCTGGAAAGCGGAGAGGGTTGCCGATATTGGTTGGAAGTATTCCTGGAGATTTCATCATATGGCATAATCTTTAATGACCAATTAATCTTTAATTCCTGGGGACTCCAGGCCAATCCTGGAGGGCTGGGAACACTAAAGAGGAACACAAGTGTCTGTGTGCACATGGGTGCAATCACAGCACACTCAAATTCCTGACACAATTCTATGCACCACCTTCACACTATCTGCTGAATGAGTGAGGAGAATTGTCCACTCCTCTTGGAGTCACCCTCACCTTTGGGAAGAATAAGGGACGGCAAATTGAAACAAAAATGTCCTTCCCCCCCCCCCAGCTCCAAATGGTGGCCCTGTCAATTCCACACCTATCGCCCCAACCTATTGAGTCTTCTAAAAGCGGGGCTTCTTCCTACTGCCAGGCCAGGATTTTAAATACACTGGCTCACAATACAGCCTTGGGGAAAGCAGGAGTCACGTTAAAATGGTAAAAAATCCTAGAACAAAGCAATCAGGAAGCACGGGAATGAGGAATTTATATAGGGGTTTGTATGGGTGTGACTACTTTGGTTTTAAGTTACCTTGCTGTACATTTTCTGACGCAGACAAGGCAGGCTCCAGAGCGATGGCAGCGTATAAAGTAATGGAAGATGATGCACAAGGGTAGAGTTAAAGGGAATGGGAGAGGACTATAGCTGTAAGGGAGCAACAGAACATTGGGGTCCAGTGGGAGGGAGACAAGGACAAAATAAGGGAAACTTGCTTCCAGACTTCTGTGGATTTAAATCTCAGCCTTCATGTTCCATTTATGCACCTTTTGTGGACTGAATAATTCTGTATTCAATGAGCCTATCTGAAAGGTCCTGAGAGATGCAATGTGCCAGGTAGAACTATGAGAGCAAGTATGTGACATAATAGGCTCTACAAGATGACCTTTTAACATTCAAACCCCTACAACAGCCAGGAGAATTGTTATCAAACCATAGAATCACAGAGATTTGATTTTACATAGACCAGATCTGCAGGCTCTTGGAGCTACCCTTGGAATGAACGGCAGTGCTATGCCAGCATCAGATGGCAAAATTGGGGTCTTTATTTTTTAATCAAGCAAATTCTCTGTTCAAAGGGCACAGCTGAGATCCTTTATTCAGTCCTGGCTCAGGCAAAATTCCCAGGAACAATCCATGGGAGTTTTCCTTGAGTAAGGACAGCAGGATTTGGGTCAAAGATCATAAAAAGGAACCAGTTAAATTGCTAAGAGGAAGCGGAAGCAGGATGAGAAGTGATGGTCAAACCTCAAATGACTTGGGTGCAGATCCTCTTGCTGCCTATCTCCCACTGATGTAAAGAGAGTTAGTCACCTAAATACCTGTGAGTATTTGGGGCGTGGAGCTTCCCTTGAAAAATCTGGGATGTTTCTCCAATCCCATTTGCTTTCTGCCTCCATTGCAATTTACTTGGATCCTTGTTCTATTCTCCCACTCCAGTCCTTTGCTTCCACATCTTTCCCCTGGAACTCAATGCCACCTTGTTCCTCAACTCTTGCTTGGATTCTTGCCAGCTTATTTCTTCTGAAGGCAGCAAATGGCCCAGGAGAGATGGATCTTGTGAGGCAGTGTTGTTGAGTGGATATGGCGCTGCCCTCTGAATCAGGAGACCAAGGGCCTATTCTTAGCTCTGCTACTGAGTTGGTGTGTGACCTTGGGAAAGTTTCTTCACCTCTCTGACATCAAAGAGAGGCACATATTAGATGATCCATTGGGCTCTTCTGACCTTTAATAAATAAAATATTTTTTTTAAAAAAAACCTGTGAGTCTTTTGCGATATCTGAGCTAGAGTTCAGCAAAAGATGAAGCCTGTTTTAGTGAGGGCAGGAAGCTAACAGAGGAACAATGTGTTTATATCCAGTCTATACCAAACTTTAAAATACCAAGGGACTTGCCAAGAGGCTAATTGTTAACTGGTGAAACTCCACGAAAGGTACTCTAGCCAAATGGCACATCGATCTGGGTAACTTGGCAAGACATGGGAGAATTAGTCATTACTTTATTGATACAGCTGGGGATTTGAAAAAAATACTTGATTTGAGTTCTCTTCTAGGTATAATCAAAAAAAGTTCGGCTAGTTTGTCATGTATATGTTTGTGGGTCCTGTGTTATTGTGCACACAGATGCCTTTTATGTTTGTTTCTGTATTACTGTATTAGTACTTCCTGTACATGATTTTTATGTCTGTTCTCTTCTTATCCTACTGTCCTTTGTTCCTACTTTCAAAGCTATTTTAAAAAATCCTTGGAAAAATTATCTGGTTAAATTTAAATGTAGGTTCTGAACTGAGATTTAGAGTGGATCTAGTTTTTCCTGAACAAATTTGTCCTTCCATAATGGTGAGGTGCTCTTAATGTATGTGGAAATATGAGCATTGTGGGAATGTGCATGAGAGCTCTTCAAAAGCCTAAATGGACTCAAAGTACCAAAGTAGTTTATCTTTGTATTTGTCTTTCCTCCCCACTTCCCTGCCAGGAAAACATTGCTAGGGCTGAAAGCAAGAGCTGATCTTCTTCTCACACTGTTGCCGTTCAGGAACTGAAACAACATCAAAAAACCCAACCTTTTATTATTCTGGGCTCACAGACTGTTCCCTGAGTCATTAAAAGATACCATGGGAAATATAAATACAAATAAATGCTGCTTGAAACACAAATGAAAATCTAAACCTGCCTCCTGCCCATACACACTGCTTGACCTTAAGAGGCAAAGGATCACTCAGATATAGCCAATGAATCAGAGAAATGTAGGGTTAGAAGGGAGCTCAAGAGATCTTCTAGTCCAGCCTCCTGTGCTGAGGACCAAATATATCTACACCACATCTGAGAGGTATCTGTCTACCCTGTTCTGAATGGTGGTGGAAAAATTACATATTGTCACTCCTCTGCCATACAGTAACAGATCAGGCACCTTACAGGTCAGCTTCCCATTGGAGGAGAAGTTAGTGACATGGCATCTGGGTTTATTTTTATCACAACCTGTTTTATTTACACCAGTCCTGGAACAGAGGTGATCACAAACAGCAGACAAGTCATCCTGTCCTCCAGGGATCACAATCCAAACCCTGGTCCCTGGGGAGCAACTCAGCCCTAAGAATTGATCCTAAGTAGAGAGATTCAGACAGAGAGCAAACTCTTGCTGGTTGCCACAGCTTCCCCAGAGAACTGCATCAGAAATCAACAGCACTACAGCATCTCTTCCATGGCTAAAATTTTCCTTGCACACTATGGAAAAGAACTTGTAAAACTATGTAACAATGCTGTTTAGTGAACTCTGTCATAATACTCTATATACACCTGTGTTGGAATGGTGGAACACCCCTTAGGATTAGCAACATCTGAAGTGATTTGACATCTCTGGCAATGCATAGTTAGACTAGCCAGCCAGGACATTTTTCTGAGAAGGGCACGAGTTGAACTATGAGGAGGGAAAATCCTGTTAAAGGGTAGGATCAGTCCTCTAAAAATCAAGTATGGTTTTCCAGGTGTTTTGGAATTATTCACTGGGGAGTCAATGCTAAGAATTCAGAATACAAGCAAACCTGCTCTTAAACAAATCCTGTAATAGTGTAGAGTTAATGGAGGCAGCCTTCATGGCTCTGAAACTGGAGGAAAGTCTTGAGTCATCAGTTCTATATTTAAAGGGAATGGTATCCCCTAGCCTCTGTTTGCCAGAAGCTGGGAATGGGCAACAGGGGATAGATCACTTGATAATTACCTGTTCTGTTCACTCCCTCTGGGGCACCTGGCATTGGCCACTGTCGGAAGACAGGATACTGGGCTAGATGGACCTTTGGTCTTATAGGGATATTAAAGAAGGTTTATATTAAACATGGTTTATATAAAAAATGAATGATTTATTGTTAATTGGTGGTTTATATTAGAAATAAATGTGATTCCCGAGATTTAGCCTCTAACCTGCAAGCCACCAGCTGTGTCTGTGTGAAGCCTGCTCAAGGAAATACTGTGTACAAAACTTGTTAAATGTTAATTGACTCTAAGTGTCCGTTCTGTAAGTGACACTTTGTAGTCGCTACTTTACTTTGTAACGGCCGCTGTGAGCCAAAACAGTACCTGTTATAGTATAGATAGAGACCCCCACCCCCTGTAAGTTTGCATCTCACTTTATTTTTGAATGATAAAAGACAGGGAGTCTCACATAAATTGGTAACACCCCAAAAGGTAAAGAGACAGTGAAATAGATGGGATTAAGATAGAGAATGTATATGAATGAGTACCTAGTTTAAATAAATGAATGAATGGTTAGGGAGTTACCAGCCTGAAGAATTCAGTGTCGGTGAAGAAGGTGTCAAGTGGAATCAACCAGATGACTCCCGGAGGGCAAACTGGAATCCACCCCACCACCTCAAAGGAGCCAGCCACCTGCTGATTGATTTAACAACAGCAGAATGAAGCAACTCTCATGGACAGACATAGGGATAAATTCCTATAAAACTGGACTCTGAAGAATAAGTCTTTGAGTCTCTGGTTCTGCTATCACCCTCCAGGAGCATCAGGTGCGCACCTGACCCAGACTCGGCTCCACTCTTGTGTACAGGATACCTGGCCAGTATTCTGTCACAAGCAATGTTTAGGCTGGTAACTATAACATCTATACAGAACTTGTATGAATGATTGTGCGAATGAGTGTATATATATATATATAAGTGTATAAGAAATAAGTAAGTAGTAATAGGAATAAGTAGCCAAACAACGTTGTTTACTGTTATCTTTTGTTTTATTATGGTATTTACAATAAATGTGACAAATGTCTTGTCCCCTTTAATAAGATCCTGCTGGTTTTTATTGGTCTAATATAATTGGTATTACAGTCTGACCCAGTATGGCCACTCTTATGTTCTTAGAGTGGAGTTTTCTGTTGGCTTTGGTTTGGCTATGAAGGGCACAGTTCTTGTTGGGAGTGTGGATGAGGACTGCACTGCAGGCAGCAAAAGGCTTGCGGAGGGAGGTGATGAATAGTTCAGAGCTGTGTTCGACAGCAGAGCATATCATTGCACGGCCTCTGCTCAACAGGAACATTCTTGACATCTAGGGAGCAAAGCCAATGCCCAGAAGTGACTCTGCAGGGCTGCAGAAGCTAATGAGTGTCCTGTGCTTTTGTTTGTTTAATTTCTCTATTAATTGGCCCTGGATAAATACACTTATTCATATAAACAACAGGGCCAGATTCTGGTTCCCCTGTAGGACAAAGCAGCCAGAAAGCCAGCCGGCTACCAAGCAATGTCTAAGCGATTTAGGAGCCTGTCTCATTTTCAAAAAGAATTTAGGCATTTAGGAGCCAAATTCCCATCAACAGGGATTTAAGTTCCTAAGTGTGTAAACTCCTTATGAAAATGAGATGTAGGTGTTGCGACACTGAATGAACCAATCCCTAAATACCTTTAAAAATCTGGGGCCCAAAGCCAGGAAGTTCGTGACACAGCAGGGAACGGAACCCTGATCAGAGTCTGAGTCTAGCGCCTGAACTGCAAAACCATGCTAGCTCTGGTTGGTGCAAACAGGCAGACATCAGGAGGCAGCAGCAATTCGTTTAAAATGTGGGCACGCCTGTGCTAAGATAAGGTGATTATGAATGTGACAAATCACAGACTCACATTCATTATGCAACCAGCCTGAATCAATTGCTCTCAGATTGATTGGCCCTGTTGAAATTTTTCAACTGGAGCTCTTGGGGCTGGAGCATGGCTATAGAATTCCAAGAGGAGTAATTGATAATTTAATGCCTTCCTGGCTTTTTTGTCCTTTACTGATCACTGCTACCTACACAACTGAGCCACTTAATTCCACAAGCGAGAGGGCTACACTAGGGAAGGAGAATGAGTGAGAGAGAAGGAGAAGTCAAGCTATTTATCAGTTTTCAGGAATTTCATCTAGTTGGTGTTTTCATTAAAGACAATCCATGGGATCAATACTGAAAACCGTGCCAAGTAAATGGGGCTAAAATTATTTTTTAATTCCAGCCACAGAAAAAGAGTCCAAATCGGAAAATTAAATAAAGTGTGTCAACATGACAGCATCAGTCTTATTTGTCCAAAGTTGGATGGAGGATGGGATGGGGACTGAACTGTTGAGATTGCGTTTGAATACAAGCGGAAGTATTCACGTGGGGAACATGAATGTTTGCTGGCAGGTGAGAATGGAGAACAGAGCAGATTTGTCAGTTTTCTAGACTGAAAATGTTGCACAGTTGTGTTTAGCCATGTTGCTCTGGATGGAATTTGCTGCTGCTTTTCTGCTAGTGTACAAAGACTACACACACACACACACACACACCTTCAATTCTTGGTGGTACTTAAAATAGATTATAAAGAAAGAATAATTCTCCTTCAATGATCACAAATTTATTTCACGTGTAGCTTAATGAAAATGTGTGTGAATAGGCTATAATCAAGGCAAAGGAAGTAATAACACTGTACATTCTTTATGGAGGGTTGTGTTAACAGACCTTTTTCTTACTCACCTTGGGAGATGCTCGTTTGTCCGGATGTCTTCTGCTGATAAGATCAGTCACGAACCAGTTAGAGAACCTCTTGGTGAAAAGTTCAGCCTAAAGGTTAGTAACACAGACCTTGGACTGATCAGTGGCTCTAAGCAGAGAGAGAGGAATTTATATTATATTGCTTAGCAGCATACGTGTCTTTGACTTACTGATCCTTGCTGGCTCCTCGTCATTGGTCATCACGGTATTTATTTGGTGGCTGACTAGTTAGCATTTGGAACTTTATTGTATGACAAGACGAACCATTTGTGTGAAATATTTTTGCATAAGTAGCCACACCTATGTACAGTTCCTTTAATTTTCTCAGTAGCTATGACCACAAATTTTCTTAGATTTACTTTAGGGTAATTTACTTCCAGCTCTGATCCTGGTGCTCCTGCCCAATGAGTGTCACTCAGCATGATAGGACAGAGCTCCTTGATCCAGGCTGTTGCTACAACATCTGCCATTGACTTTTGTTCTTGTTGTGTATATGTCTGTTTTCGGCCAGGTCCTCTGCTTGTGTAATCAGCATAGGTCTATTGACTTCAGTGGAGCTTTGCTGATTTAGACCAGCTGAGTGTCTGGTCCTGTAGCCTGTGATGGTTATTTGAGAGGCTGGGCAAAGCTTTAGCACTTTTACTTTCCTATTAGATGGATTCATCTTTTACCCCCTTTGGGCTTTGTCCTTTTATATTTTATGGGATTTTGCTTTTTCTACTGACACTCCCAGAATTTCCTTTCTCTGGGTATGTGTGTCCCTTGCACACTTACACACGCCGAGCAAAGAATGAACTGCACTATTATACAATTTTCTTTTTTTCAATTTACTATTATTTTCATCCCTTTTAGTGTTTCTTCTGACACCCTTTGCAGAGACAAAGCAGTGCTTTTATTAATTATTATTATTTTATTTTAAGTTATTTGCTCCTGGTGACAAAACACTCATGGTTGAGAATGGTAATTTTTCTAGCTGGAGATGAGAGCGGTTTTACCTTAGGTACAAAATGTCTCACACACAATTCTAATTATCAGTTTCCATCTCCAACTGTATTAACAATGACGATTTAAGACTGAACTGATGGATTCTCGGTTATTCACTTAAATGCCAGTGCCTTCCTGGAATGTGTCTGCAAACCTTGATAAAGCCTTGCATTTAGAGGAAAAACAATGTCCCCGCTCTGTGATATCTCTGGTGTCACATGGGCACACCTGTTAACATTCTTACTAGCAGCACAAACTCTTGTATCCCCTGAAATTAAATGAGCAGGTACATGTGGGCAGGGCAGAGGCATGGCTGTCTGCTTATTCAATGGCATTGTAAATGTCATTAGTCTAGCTGTGCATCTCCATTTAGTCAATGTGTGGCTCTTATCAATAATTATTATTTAGATTTTTTTTTTAAATCCAACCATCTGGGTTGACAGTGCTGTGTTGTCCATCTCCCACACATCCAGTTAGTGAGGGACAGATGAGATACAGCAATAATTGTGATAATATTTTCATCTGAGCTAATAGCAGATGCGGGAGACAGTGCAAGCATATTTTCACCCTGCTAATAGAGGCTCAGATTCTGATCTCAATTACACTGGTGTAAATACACTGATTCCAGCATAACTGAGATTAGAATTAGCCCCAAGTGAAGCAAATAATTACTTTGCTTTCAAGTCTTTGAGAAGATTCCGCATTTCAGAGGGACTGCGTAGATTTGACAGAAAGGCCATACCTATGTCGGCATTTTCAAAGTTAGAGAACTTCCATTGTCTGACTAAGGACTATGTAACCCTTTGCAAGAGTTAAAAAGGGAGATTTGAAAGGAAAAATGGTACCTATCTAAGGATTGAATTCTATCTAAGCATCAAACAACTGCTCTTTTGCCAGCTATTCTATGTTGAAGCTGTATCACAGACCAAGAGACTTTTTTTTCAGACACCATTGAAGCTGTCAAATCCCACCCACAGCAGCTAAACGGCTACATCAATCCCAAGGCATCAGAACCAAGTACCAAATGCTGCAAAGAACTGTCATCATACTGTGGGGAAAAGCTCACACAGAGTCAGGAAGGCTTTCCAAACACCGTGGATCCTCCCAGCCTGCATTCACCAACCATGAGTCCACCTACATTCCAGCAACTTTGCTATCAAAGTTTTGGATACCCTAAATGCCTCTCAGTCCAAGTCCTGCCAATCTGACCCAGGCCTTCCCGGTTTGTGAAAGAGTAATGAGCAATGCGCTGTTTTTTTTCAGTTTGCTGGCTGTTCTGAGAAAAATAGTATATTTATATATTGTTTTGGTTGAACTCATAATGAAATGTTTTTGAAAACTAAAAAGAAAAAATATATCATTCTGGATGAAACAAGTCATTTGACCCAAAAGAAAACATGGAACTTTTAAAAATGTATTATTTTAAAAAAATAAAATGGAAGCAAATGGCTAAATTGGCCAAAATATGTCAGTCAGATCTAATCATGACCAATTGATGTCACTCATGACTGAAATAGTCAATGCCTCATTCAGGGAAGGAACCTTCCCTTCTTCTGTCAAAAAAACAATATTTGGACCAACCTTGAAGAAACCCCTGCAGGATACATTGCTTCTAACAAACAGCTGAATGCCAAACCATCCCTCCTGAAAAGCTTAGCCAAGGGCTAACTTCATGCTCCCCTAATTGAAGCCAATATCCTAGACCTGGCACAGTCTGGATTCAGGCCAGGATGTGGAACTGAAACTGCTTTAGCAGTACTAAGGGATGATCTTCTGCTGTCAATGGATAGAGGGCAGGGACCCATTCCCATCTTCCTGAACCTCTCTGCAGCATTCAACATGGTTGCTTGTAAGATGCTGCTGTGTTGTTTGTGAGGAGTAGCAGGGGGTTAGGGCAAAGAGCTACCATAGTTTGAGTCCTGCCTCTGAGTAGTGCTGGAAAACTGCACCTCCGCCATGTGACCCAGAAGGATCAGCGTTCTCCCAGGTCCTATTCAACATCTACAGGCAATTATTAGGTGAAACACCAGACAATATAGACTCAAGCTCTATCTATTCTTTCCCACATGCGACCACACCCTGTCCACCAAGATGGCCCTGTGCTTAGCTGAGATCATCTCATGGATGAAGCTGAACCCGAGCAACACAGATGATGCTGGGGAAAATATTTGGAGGAGTTTGCAGCCATGGTGCAATCTCCTTTCATCAAAAAATATTGTTTCAAGCATTTATGTAGAACAAGTGAGGTGATAAGAGAAGACGTGTCTGTCAAGGATCCCGTGAGCATGAATTGGGGAGCAAAAGTATCCCCCTCTCTAGTTTTGTTTATAAAGATTTATTGTGTTGTGCATGCACACCTGAATGGTTTTTGCATATTGCGTTAGAAGCAAGAGTTTCCTCTTTCTGGTTGCTACAAATGGTCTTGCCCGTATGAAAACAGTTATTTGCATGTGCAGTTGCACTCTAATTGTTTACCTAAAATATGCCCTTCAGAACAGGAACAGAGGTAGCAGTGCATTTAGAGAATGCACGTCTAATGTTGCCAACCTCAAATATTTTTTTAAAAAAGCAACCACAAGAGTCATCCCCACCCAGAAAAAAGCAGAAGATCTTAGATACATGTTGGGTCCTTTTTATCTGCTTTCCAAACCCTTAGGGTTCACTTGAATCCAGTTTGCAGGCTTTACTCTAGGACAATGAGAACTAGAAATATAGACTTTTTAAAAATGAAAGCTGAGATTTTTCACTGAATCACAAGTCTCCAGGAGATGGGGCTTTATTGCCAGATTTGCAATAAAACCTTAAGAGTTGGCAACACTGCCTATATTGTCGTACATATAGGCAAACCTTGAAATCCTTTTTTATTCATTCCTTAAACAAGTAATTTATTATTATTCCTATAGCGATTGGTGTACAATAGCAGCTATTCTGGGCTATACAAAGTATGGATTCTCTCTACAATGTAACATTACAAGGGTTACATTGTGGGATTTTGAACCATCCCGTATCATCATGCTCTTAAGAACTTTGAAGTCACTGAGAAACCAAGGCCAATATTTTCAGCAGTGACTAGTGATTTGAGGGTGCACTCACCTTTTGAAAAATCAGTCCCCTGTAAGGTGGTAAGAGCTAATGTAAAGAGCTATACAGATCAAGTCATTGCAATGCTCAACAAAAAGTTTTATTGGTCTTATGAAACCCATTATTTCTATACCTGTATAGATATCTGCAGCTAATAAATTAGGTGCCAGTTGATAATTCTCAAGCATACTATACATTCTTGAGTGCCATCTAACCTGTTAATTATCTATTCTCATATGTAAGTTATAAACCACTCCTGTAACAATACCGAAATATTGAAGCAACCTAAAACACTAGTCACTGCTGAAAATCTTGGCCCAAATCTGAGTTTAGAGAACAGCTCATTAATTTATCCATCCTCCTTCCCTTTATCGGGTCAGCACTTTTCCCTCCTCAAAAGTTGCTTCTTGGGCCTGAGTAAAAATTTACCAGCTCCCTTACCCATCACTATTCACCTGTTTTTCAATTAACCTTGAAATCTTAATTGAGCTGTCTTCATCTCATAATGGATACTTTAGAATTTTACCTTATAAACATCATTATAATGATGCAAACTCTGGACTGAAGCCTGGACAGCCAGTGCCTAGGTCTAAGGGGCATTGCACAGTGCTAAGTTAGCCTCAGAGCAGGGGCAGGGAATGTCTTCTTGATTTGCATTTGTACGGCTCCTAGCACAATGGTATCTTGGTCAGTGACTGGGGCTCCTAAGTGATACTTCAATACAAATGAATAATAATGGTGGGGAAGGTCAAAAGATACCAACCCAAGGCTAGCTCACTGATCTCTCATCCATCTCACTCTGCTATCTAGGCATTTCCACCCACAAATTTTCAAACTTGGCTTTAAATTAGGCACCTAAATAAGTGGCTGGATTTTCAGAGGTTCTGAGACCTGCCAGGTTCCATTAGCTTCAACTGGGAGATGAGGCCCTGGCTGCCATCTTGGCCAATAGACCCAGCATCTCCAGGGCTAAACTCATGAGTCGCTACTGCCTGAGGTAAAGTTCCAGGCTTTCTAACTGATGGCACTTAGAGTGTTTGAAAAATTGGACCACTTACTTAGATGGCACCCGTCTTTGGGCATCCTAGTTTTAAAATGTCAGCCTTCAATCTTACAACTTAGCAGAGGAAACAGCAGGGAGGGAACATCACCCTTTCACTTATGTATTACCTCCTACCCCTAATATCCATCACCACAGAGTGAATGCATTGATTGTATAATCTAAGTTTGTATATACCAAGTAGCTTCCACAACTGCTCCTCCGTAGATCCCGAGGTTGGGTGCAAGGAGGTGCACAAGACAGATGTAGTCTGTCCTACTGTACATTCCTGTGTGTGTTTGTTAGCATAAAACTGCCAACAACTACAGAGTAATCAGTCTGCTGGTGCTGCAGAATCTGCTCCAGGTGTTATAATTACCACAGTATTTTTTATTTCCTATTTTTTCACAGCAATAAAAATATAGAAACCAATGTATATACGCGCTCTGCTTTTCAGGGAGAGTGTTTTTTTCCCCACACACAGATGTACATGATTAATTGTAAAGGAAGTTGGTTAGAAAACGCAATTGATCTCTGCTGAAATTCAATCGGATTAAAATATTATTGTTTAAAAAACTCACTTGGGGGAAAAAACAGAGCAAAAGACAGTGAAATGTGTTTCCACAGCAACATCTGTTTTACTCTTACTGATAGTGATAATAAACAAAATGAAAATCTTTGAAATGGAGGTATCTCCCTTACCACAACACTGTTTCCATGCAGTGCCATGGACCAAACTAAGAGCCAATGGCTATTTTGTTTTATTCTGTGAATCCCAGAATTAGATTCTCTTTATTTTGATGACTCTTGGAATGCATCTTTGGAGTCTGAGTCTTCACCTTTTAGCTTATACTACTCAATGAGTAGTCCCAAGGGTTCTACTTGCACTTGGAAACACTTGAGCAAGTTGCAAAATCAAGGCCTAGGTGTCCAGCTGATGCAGTCAGTGTGATCGCAGACTACTTAAGTCCCCAGAATTTAACACAGAAATTCCTGTGTATGTAAATCTTACTGGACATGTGGAATACAGGAGATATTAGCTTATTGATGAGAGCTGAACATGAGATTTTGACTGACAATTCCAGATTTACTAACTAATAGCAGTTCTGTTATCCCAAAGGCAACGCTCACAGTACGGCTAAGACAAAACATAAAACACCTGGCCTTCCCTAACCCTCTATTATTATTATAAGTTGGAATTGTGGCCATGCCCAAAGGTTCCGATCAGGATCAGGGGCTCATTGTACAAACACGCAAGTCAACAGTCCCTGCCCCAAAGTGCTTACAACCAAAGTATATACAAGCGCCAATAGGTGGATTCAGACAGGGAAGCACAAGGAAGCAAGGAGACAGCACTGGATGCCTTATACTGCATGCTGCTACAAGACTTTTCTCTTCTTCCCTATCTCCATTGATGTCCCTTACCAAGCTGCCAAGCACCCTCAACTCCCATTGAGCCTTTAGCATCTCTCAGAGCTGGGCACGTCAAACCAGGTGACTTCTAAGTTTTCAGAATGTAAAAGAGCATTCTCCTCCCATAATGCTCAGCAACATTCCTAATGGACGTGGCAAATTACTCTTGAGTTTTGCCCCATTACTTCTGACCCCCATGGTGGATGGAGGCACGAAAGCATTTGTAGTGCTGGATTAAAAAGTGGCTCTGTGAAAGGATTCAAAAGGCATTTGTACCATTGGGCCACCAATATCCAAGGGAGATTTAGTAATTTTCTAATTCCAGCAGATAACCAATTCTGTGTGGAACTGAACTAATTAAAATGTGTCTAATTAAGTCATTGGATTCTGCTGGGAAACAGCTAGTAAGCAAAGTTGGAGATCTTTTTAGAACCCGTATTGCACCAGCATTATTCAACCATCCATTTGTGATTAACACACAAATGCAGTTTCATATGTATTAGTGGAGGGATGGAGGGAGGGGGGATTCATCCTAGCTTGACTCCCACATCAAGAGCAAATGAACTCCAACTTTACCTTTAAAGGCCCCCTTCAAACACCTGCTTATCTAGTTCTTCATAACTTAACTTTGCTACTAAATGCTCTTCCCTCTCCATACATTTGTTATGAAATTCAGTGCTTGGGATCAGGGCCGCCCAGAGGATTCGGGGGGCCTGCCCCCCTGCCGCTGAATTTCTGCCGAAGACCTGGCACTTCAGCGGTGGGTCCTGGGGTGGAATGACCCCCCACCATGGGTCTTCACGGCACTTCGGTGGCAGGTCCTGGAGCAGAAGGGTCCCCTGCTGTTGAATTGCCACCAAAGACCCTAGAGCGGAAGATGCTCTGGGGGCCTGAGCCTTGTGAGAGTTTTCTGGGGCCTCTGGAGTGAGTGAAGGACCTTGCTCCAGGGGCCCTGCAAAACTCTTGTGGAGGCCCCTGTGGGGCCCAAGACCTGGGGCAAATTGCCTCATCCTCTGGGTGGCTCTGCTTGGGATATCAATCCAGCAGCACAAAGCCCTCTGCTGCTCCACAGAACAGGCAAAGCATAGACAGCTGCAGTGCAAACCTCACACATACCTGTCTTTTTGTATAAGAACCTTTTTCCCCCCCTAATCAGTGCCAAGCAATTGCAGGAGGAACCTGGCACTTAGGAAATTACAGACATAGACCTATATGTGGGCACGCAAGAGAATCATAGAACATCAGGGTTGTAAGAGACCTCAGGAAGTCATCTAGTCCAATCCCCTGCTCAAAGCAGGACCAATTCCCAATTTTTGCCCCAGATCCCTAAATGTCCCCCTCAAGGATTGAACTCACAACCCTTGGTTTAGCAGGCCAATGCTCAAATCACTGAGCTATCCCGTCCCCCCAACATAAGAATAGCCATATTGGGTCAGACTAGTGATCCATCTATCTGTCATCTGACAGTGGCCAGTGCCATATGCTCCAGAGAGACTAAACAAAACAGGGCAATTATCAAGTGATCCACCCAGTCAAGTGTTGGCCAGTCCCAGCACCTGGAGGTCAGAGGTTGCTGGGACTGCTCACTAGTAGTGGCTTTGTGAGTCCAAATTCAGTGGACTCACAAAGCCAGGGTTGGAGCTGTATGCAAGTGGAGTGTCAAATGTACCTAGCCCAGGTTCAGACTGCAGGGCTATCATGCTACTGCCCCCACAGCTGCAGTTGAAGCCTGCATTTGAGAGCTTCTCAAGTACACTATGGCTATACTGGGAGAATACCAGTATAGCTACACTGGCAAACATTTTCTAGTGTAGACCTGGCCAAAGAGATTTTCTCAGGGCATTATCAGGTAGTGTAATTAGATGCGTAGGTGCTGCGAATAGTGCTCACAAGTAATTGCGCCTGCAAAAAATGGAAGCCAATTTGAGGGACTTCTGAAGATCAGGGACAGCATGTTTATTTGTCAGATGCACTAGGTCATATGTTCTCAATCTAGGGTTGTGAGCTCTTCCCATTGGAAGGGGTCCTAGTTGGATCTTGGCTACATGGGACAGATCCCACTATGGAAAAGAAGTTGTGGTCTGAGAAAGGTCAAGGGACCACTGTACTAGGTAATCCCTCACCCTCTCTGAATGGTTAAGACATTGCATTTCTCACTCTGCTTGTGTCGTAGCTTTCCTACTCCGATTTGAACCTTAGCGTTCATAAACTGAGTAGCTAGAATGAACCCTCTAAGCTTTTACCAGCTTAGATCTGATCTCGCTGCCACCAGCCAAGAATTTCCAGTGTCTTGGCTCACTCTGGTCTCCATTTTCTTGTCTTGGGGTGTGGATGGGTTGCGTGTTCGGTTTTGGTGGTGAAGAGACGGAGGGCCTACTTTCTTGGGTATTAGTGATGTGATTAGAGAGTTCTATGTTTTGTTTGGCAGTCACGCTGCGTCAGGGGTTCAGCTCGCTTAGTAGCGAATTCTGGGTGGGAGGGAGGGCGGGGGACATGGTTATTTCCCTTTAGTGGTAAGACTCAAAGCCTCTGAGTCTTGGGTCCCAGGAAAGTTTTGC
>NC_133790.1:11047315-11172395 GCF_003597395.2 Chelonoidis abingdonii | reverse complement strand
AGTATTCGTTTAAATATGTTTGCTGTATCTGCATCTGTGTCATCTGCTGGTGGAGTCTCTATGTATTGGCTAATAAGACTTAATTGTATGTTTTTGGGTAAGGCTGTTATCCCTTTCTATTGTTTATTCATTTTCTATAAGGAAAGCCCTGTACTTAACATCTAGTGACAAGAACTTGTTATTCACTTTCTTTCTTTTTATTTAAAAGTTTCTTTTAAACCTGTTGATCTTTTCGAGTTTACCCACCAGGAAATTTTGGTGGAGAAAGGAAATGGGGAGTCTGATAAATGTATAATACTTTTGCTACCTTGTACTTACAACTGGGAAACAGAAGATAAGAAGGACTGGAAATAGATCCTCTCATAGCTGAGAGAGCACAAAACAGACAAAGACCCAAGACCAAAAAAACCCCCACAAATTCCCTCCCTTAAGCTTTGAAAAATCCGGTTTCCTGATTGGTCCTCTTGTTAGGTGTTTGGTTCCCTTTGTTAACCCTTTACAGGTAAAAGAAACATTAACCCTTAGCTATCTGTTTATGACAGCTTGCAAATGAGTTTGGCACTTATGGATGATGGCACAACAAGGACTGCCAAGGATGGACTTTCCGATCCTGTGAAAACCTACAGGAGATCCATGGAAAGCTGCATAACAAGTGTCCTGCTCCCAGGGACCCCGCCTTAGCAGAAAGCTCTTAGAGACACTTAATGGGATATGTTAATAAGTGTAACAATTTATTGATATCATGAACCTTAGGGCTCACTCATATTACTATGATGGTAATTCATGGACATTTTTACAGAGTAAATGTCAAACCGTTAATTTCATTTAAAAATACCTTTATTTTTTCTATTTCTTTCTATTTAAGACACAATTGATGTTATTTTATTAACCACATTACTATTCCAGTGCCCCAAATCCAAGACAAAGCTCTAGCGACACCTATAGAATACATCAATGTGAAGCAGGTCCGATTTAGAACACCTTACAGGTGAACCTAGGAGACGAGAGGCAGCCTGGTCTAGGCTAGGGATAGGGACTCCAAAGACATGGATTCTATTCCTTGCTCTGGCCCTGACCTGCTATGTGAGTTAGGCAAGTCACTCACCCCTCTCTTTGCATTTTTACAGAGTCTTCCTGGTAAATTTGGACGCTAAGAGCCTCAGGGCAGAGGCTGTTTGGGTCATCATTGTGCTAGGAGACACTGTACAATCTCAACTGGGGTCTCTAGCAGCCAGTCAAATATAAGTGCTAACAATCAAATGGTATTAGTAGGTGTTACTAACTCAGAAGACCTTGTACTTTACATCCCCTCTCTCTTGGCTAGGGTTGCCAACTATCTAATCACACAAACCCAAACACCCTTGCCCTGCCCCTACTCTGCCCTTTCTCGAGGCCGCCCCTAGCCCAGCCCCTTCTCCAACGCTGCACCCCGCTCATGCACTCCCCCCTCCCGCCATCATGCACTCTACCCCACCCTCACACACTTTCACCAGGCTGGAGCAGGGGATTGGGAGGAAGGAGGGGGTGAGGGGTGCAGGCTCTGGGAAGGAGATTGTGTGGAGGAGGCGGCTCCGGGCTGATGCAAGCGGTTTGGGTGCAGGGGAGTGTGGGGTCTGGGAGGGAGTTTTGGTGCAGAAGAGGGCTCGGGGCTGGGGCGGGGAGTGCGGTGCTGGGAGGGAGTTTGGGTGTGGGAGGGGGCTCAGGGCTGGGGCAGCGGGTTGGGGTGTGGGAAAGGGTGAGGGGTGCAGGCTCTGATTGGGCAGTGCTTACGTTGGGCACCTCATGGTTGGTGATGCAGCAGGGCTAAGGCATGCTCCCTATCTGCCCTGGCCCCATGCCACTCCTGGAAGCAGCCAGCACATCCCTGTGGCCCCTGGGGAGGAAGGCAGCACAGGGAGGCGCCGTGCACTGCCCCACCTGTAGGCACCACCCCCACAGGTTTCATTGGCACAGTTCCTGGCCAATGGGAGCTGCAGAGTTGGCACTCAGGGCAGGGGAAATGTGCAGAGACCCTCTGTCCCCACCCCATGGGCTGCAGGGACATGCCAGCTGCTTCCGGGAGTGGCATGGGGCCAGGTGAGGAGCCTGCCTTAGTCCCTCTGCGCTGCCAGACATTTAGTGGCCTAAAATCTCCTGGTTTGGCTTCAGTAGCCTCCAGGAGATAGAGCCCGATTCCAGGAGAGTCCCAGCGAAACTGGGAGGATTGGCAACCCTACCTGTGACTGACGTGTTGGGGAAATGGAAGGAAGTCCTCTCAATACCCATATCCTTATCAACACTCTGGGCCTGACCCAGCAGCCTTTTCTTACCTGCATCATGCCAGTGGAGTGAACTGGACGGTTTGGATGAATAAGGGCTACTCAGATGAGATGCTTCAAAATGTGATCAAGGAGTTGGGCCAAACTTGGAATCCTTCTCACCTGTGCAGCTTGTGAGTTGATAGGCCACAAAACAGCCAGCAGAAGGTAACAAGTGTTAGTCATTAGGAACCAAATATAGGTTGGCAGCTGTTGGCATCTGATGGCTGTTTGGTGGCCTGTGTGAAACGAGCTTGGTGGCCTCGTTCCAATTCCAGCGTCTTGGTGCTCTTTGGGAGAGGCCAAGGCCAGAGTGGACTATGGAGACTGATCTATTCTCTCACGCCTAGAGCGGAGAGGGGAGAATCCTTGCAGAACAGGTTGGAGGCACATTGGCTAAGCAGATTGGGAAGTTTGCTTTTCCGTTGCTCATGCAAGGCCTGGTCTATGGATTAAGAGAGGGCTTGGTCTCGGAGGATCCTGTTCTAGTGCACTTCATGAAAGCTAAATCCACAATACATTTAAAACCCCCTGAAAACCATGAAAATGAATGCGGAAAGAACGTCAGAAAGGGCACCACTGCTTACTGGGCTCTATCAAGCAACCCTTGAGATGGGCATGTCATCCCAAGGAAGCTGGTGGAAATGTTGCACGCGCTTAGTTAGTGACTGACTTTCTCGGGTACATGGCAGGATGTCAATTTAACACAAAACAAAGCCTATAAAGGGCCCAAGAATTAAGTATGCAGCATGTTGTCTCAGTCTCTACTCACTACTACAGGGATGGGGGAAGGGGACAAATCAAGCCTGCAAACAATGAGGATAATGTATGAAACTGTGCATCTGCTCTGGGACATACATCACTGCCCTAATCTCAACTCTAGACCATTTGTGTAACTATGAGTAATTGCCTCTTCCGAACTGTGAAACAGGAGCAGTTACCAGATTAATGCATTTTTCAGGACCACGTTCTACTCACCCTGTAAAATTAGTCAAATTATTCATGTCATACATAAGGGTTTGAGTCATAGAGGAAATAATGTATAGATTACTTGGTAGGATCAGGGATATTTCTTTGTGAGGTTAAAGGATTTGCCAAATTGGAGCTGGCCATTGGTTCATACAGTCCAGTAGCCGACCTCCACTAGTTGATGCTGCAGAGGAAGATTGAAACCTGTATGATTCAAGCTGGTTAATGGACTTGTGAGGGCCCCATAACGCCACTGGAAAAGATGAACAGAGAAACAGGTAGAGCTGTGTGTGGAGAAAGATAATTATGGTTTGTAAAGGACTTTGATATTTTGAAATTTGATTTCATTTCAATTCAGAACAAAAAAAATTAAATATTCCGAATTCTCCACAAAAGGGGAATGGGTCCCCAGCTCCAGGGGCGTTCTGCAGATGGATTGATCTGGAACTGAGGACCCTGGAATCCGCAGGGCCCTGGCTCTGAGACAATCTGGCAGGTAGGCTGTTGAGGAGGCAGGTGGGTGAGCTGGCAGGAAACCAGGCACAGTTCTGTTGGATCCCTGCCTATGTGTTCCCTCAGAAATCAGATAGTCTCTGGGGAGTCTTCCAGTTTTGAAGAATCTACAAAAGCCAGTGAAAAAATGTTGTGTCGGAATAGTCAGCTCTAGTCACAACTCCTGAACACTATTACCTGGCGTGGTCTTGCCAGCCTGAATTTGTGTGCTCATTGAGACTGATATACCTCTAAGCAACTGAACCCAGCAGAGTGTGTGTTGTGGGGGAGAAGGTGCGGGGGTAGAAGGAGACATAGGAAATGCCTTACCTCCCTGCCTGCAAGAGGCACAGTCAGGGACCTGCCTGTAGGAGAGGGTGCCCTCTCTTCAGAACAGGAGAGGGAGAAAAAGAATGGAAACTTTGTCCCTCTCAGCTACTGTCAGGGAGAGAGAAGGGGACTTAGGTTTGGCTGAGGAGTGAGGAAGGCGCATGCCAGAATTAAGATTGGGGCTAGGTCCTCTTTGTTTCATAAGCAATGGAAGAAAGCCACCTACTGCTAATTAACCTAATCAATCTAGTGATGATGCCTAACCCCTCATCTCTGTAACAGCTGGATGCAGTATGAAAAAAGTGTTTTAAAATATACTCATTTTTGTAAGAATCCCCATAAAATTTTAAGTACTCAGATCTGATGATGGTGGTCCTGGTGGTACAAAGAATCTGGATGGATGGATGAATAGCTAGAAAATAAATGGCAGATTCCCAAAATACAAAAGGGATAGTGGGTGTGTGAAATGACACTCTGCATTGCCAAAGTGGTTCTGTTAAAAATATTAATCTATTTATACAAGTCCATGGAAAAAAATTCCCTAGAAATCTTGTATTACATTAATCGAGCCTTACTGTTATGGTAACCTCGCTCATGTTTTTGTAAAACCCACAGTGTCACAGAAACCCCAGAACGGTCCCTGTGTAATTCTGCTCTGATGGCTATTGTTCTAAATGGCGCTAAACTGTCAATCATTACTCATGTTATTAGCCCACTATTTTAATATTTGTATTACTGTGGCACCTGGAACCCCGGCCATGGCCCAGAATCCCATTGTGCTAGTCACTGTACAGGTAGAACAAAGAGACAATCCCTGCCCCAAAGAACAACCTAAGTATAAGAGACAAAAGACAACAAAGGTGGCTAGACAGACAGATGGTGCAGAGGAGGGAGTCGAAGGCAACAGAGAGACACTATTGGACCGCACAACAGGCAGCGGTCTCTGCACCAATACGTTTCCAGTGGTATGATTATTACGATACCCAACCTATAACACTGCTGTCTCTTTGCTCTTTGAACACTAACCCCTTCTCCTCATCTGCTCTGATCCTTTCTCAGTGAAACCAAGGAGAGTTTTGCCAATGACTTCAACTGAAGCAGAAACAAGACTTTAGGGCCTGATCCTGCACTGTCATGTGCCTCGTGTCTTCTTTCACACCTGTCCCAAGTGGGCAGAAGGAAGATGCTACCTGGGTGAGTGAGCACAGAATTCTGGTAACAGCTTACACCAACTTCACACAGGTGTCAGCGACTAGGTTGAAGGAACTGGATAATCAAGCTCCAGGCCTTGAGCAGAGCAATGCCTGTTGACTTTTGCTGGGGCCATGTGGTGAAACTGAGGTACAGAGTAGCAATATTTTCAAGTGTCCACTAATTTTGGGTGCCAATCTTGAGCCACATTCAGCCTGACTCTCTAAGGGGCTGCATGCCTGCAACTCAATCTGAAGCCCAGGGAGCTATGAGTGCTCAGTACCTCTGAGTATTGGGCTCTAGGTGTGTCGAGAGGGGAACCCAAACACCGAGGCACCCAAAATTAAGGGAGGCTTTTGGTTAAATGACTTGCCAAAGGTCAGCCAGGGAATCCATGACAGAGGTGGGAATAGGAGCTGAGTCTCATGCCCAAGACAGTCTCTCCTTCCTCTCCATGTTTGACATTCACCACCCTCTTGGTAAATCTTCTGCCGAGCGCGTGAATCTATTGTATGTGAACTGGGGGACTTGGAGACAACCCTTACAACAGAAGTTCTGTCTTTTCTGCACAGACATCAGCGATCCCCTGGCACTTTCTGCAGGAGTAAGAATTTACACCCAGAGGTGGTGCACTGCCTGTGTGACCAGTTGATACTCTCCACCAGACAGATGGCTGGGTAACTGAGGGTGACGCATGCCCACTGCACATAGGGGCAGAATATGAACTTAATATCCAGGTATGTATGGGGAGGTGCTATGGGGTTAGGGTAGGATTGTGCCATGCTTGGCCGTAATCCTCGAAGGGTTTTGGGGAACAATTCTCCTTGGGCCCATTTCCTCCCACCCCACACGTGCACCAATCACAATCTGCCCCCCAGAGAAGATGAATGCTTTGGCAGCTTTCAAGGAGAAGGGCACTTTAGAAAAGGGAGGGGTAATTTTTAATACCTAGGTAGCTAAACAGAGTGCAGAATGAAAACGACAGCACCAGGGAGCCAGGAATAGCGTCTCACTCTGGGTTCTCTGCTGGGGAAGGCTCCCACAGCAATGCCTACGCTATGGCAGTTAGATGGAGCAGCGGAGCTGCAGTAACAGCAAGTGTTCTGAAGATGAGGGAGATGATACAGCTTCAAGGCAATGCTTGCAGGAGAGAGGAGGCTAGAGATACTGTAGCCTGGAGCAAACAAGAACAAAGCCTTTCTTTTGAAACCAGGCAGGGCACTAGAACAACCGGCAGCCCTGGGTTATGCTAGAGAGTTGCAGGCTTTGCCAATTGTGGTGGGTGCACTTCCCACTCCAGGAAATGTGTCAATCTGGCTACCTAAGCAGAGAGAATCTAGAGATACCTGAACAAACAAGGAAGCTATAGGCACCTTACATACACAAAGATAAGGGAGCATTTCTCCCTCCACTTCCCTTGCCCTCCCATTTTGGTTTATATCAAATCTTTGTTTCTCTTTCCCCTGGAATCTCAATCTCATTCTCTTGTGTCTGCAGAAAAGAGAGTGTCGACCCCTCCCCCATTGCTGCCAGACACCTAAAACAATGGGAGTTTACCAAACTGCATGAATTTGCGCCAGTGGCTCTTTAGACTTCTGACATTATTAATAATCAGCAACCGCAGAGAGCTAGTTGGTAGCTCATAAAAATATTCACCAGGGTGAAAGAAATTAATACAAAAACTAACAAATGAATTAGTAAATGTTTGATAGTGGCCAACAGCAGAACAGGGATTTCTTATCCGGCTGCCTGTTCAAGCAATGCATGTGTAATGTGAAGCCATGGAAAAAGCTCCCCTTTCTTATCTATTTCGATCCAAACAGAACCAGTTGGAATATTATTATGCAAAAATCTGGCCTTCTTTTCAGTTTGTGAAGCATTCAGACCTCAATCCTGATTTGTTATTCATGAGTATTTGCTGAATAAGCTGCATGATCAAATTTCAGCCTAGCCACTGTTTGCAAACTCCACCAGAGAGGTCCTTTGGGGCCATCTGCCTGTCCCAAGTCAGGATAAAGGAGGAGGGTTGGGCGTGGGGCTAGCAACTCCACCCCGTAAAAAACATCACAGCATCCTTCAGAACTAAAATGAAGAGGATTAAGATGAATGTTGTTCAGTGCTACGCTCCAACTAATGACAGCGAAGAGGAGGACAAAGATTATTTTTACAACAGACTCCAGAAAATATTAGAGATTCTCCCAGACAAAGACATCATCATCCTTATGGGAGACTTTAATGCCAAAATTGGACCTGACAACACAGGATACGAACAAGTCATGGGGACCCACGCTCTGGGAGAGATGAGTGAGAATGGAGAGAGATTTGTGGATCTGTGTGCACTTAACAACCTGGTCATAGGAGGTAGCATCTTTCCTCACAAGCGGATCCACAAGAGTACCTGGGTATCACCAGCAGGCACGACAGAAAATCAGATCGACCATGTCTGCATTAGCAAGAAGTTCAGAAGATCCTTGCAGGACGTTAGAGTTAGAAGAGGAGCAGACGCGGCGTCCGACCATCACTTAGTGGTGGCTAGATTGAAGCTGAAGCTGAAGCAGAGCTGGATAGATACGTCAGACAGAAGAGTGAAGTACAACGTCAGCCTTCTGAAGGACCATAAGACCAAGGAAGATTTTGGACTGATGCTGAAGAATAAGTTTTCAGTATTACAGGATCGGTCTGAGGAAGAGGAAGACAGTGTACTAAACAGATGGCAGAAAGTGAGAGAGACACTTAGGTTAGTATGCCAGGAAGTGCTTGGAATTAAGAAACACCAGCAGAAAGAGTGGATCACAGCAGAGACCTTGACCAAGATAGAAGACAGAAAGAAGAAGAAGGCAGCAGTCAACAACAGCAGGACTAGAGCTGCAAAGGCCAAAGCTCAAAAAGAGTATGCTGAAGCCCACAGAGCAGTGAAGAGGAATATTAGGAAGGACAAGAGAGAGTATGTGGATGAACTGGCAGCAGAAGCGGAGCAGGCAGCATACAGCGGTAACATGAAACAGCTGTATGATACTACCAAGCGACTGTCTGGAAAGTTCAGCAAGCCAGAACGTCCCGTTAAAGACAAGCAGGGAAAGTCTATAACAGGAATAGAACAACAGATGAACAGATGGGCGGAGCACTTTGAGGAACTCCTGAACAGACCAGCACCACCAAATCCACCAGACATTAACCCAGCCAACGAGGACCTCCCAATTAATTGCGATAACCAACCAGAGATGAGATCAGAAAAGCCATCACCATGATGAAGAACAGGAAGGCGGCTGGACCTGATGACATCCCAGCAGAGGCCCTGAAAGCAGACCTGGATGCTTCAGTGGAAATGCTGTACCCCCTCTTTGAGAAGATATGGGAAGAAGAAGTGATTCCGGCAGACTGGAAAGAGGGATATCTCATCAAAATCCCCAAGAAAGGAGACCTTAGCAACTGTGCCAATTATAGAGGAATCACACTCCTGTCGGTGCCAGGGAAGGTCTTCAACCGAGTTCTCTTTAGAGAGAATGAAGGATGCCGTCGATCCACAGCTACGAGATGAACAGGCAGGTTTCCGGCTGAACAGATCATGCACGGACCAGATAGCAACGCTTCGCATCATAGTCGAGCAGTCTGTGGAGTGGAACTCCTCGTTGTACATCAACTTTGTTGACTATGAGAAAGCGTTCGATAGCGTGGATCGAGAGACCCTCTGGAAGCTCCTTCGGCACTACGGCATTCCAGCAAAGGTGGTCAACCTGATCAAGAACTCATATGATGGTATACACTGTAGAGTGATCCATGGAGGGCAGCTCACTAACAGCTTCCAGGTGCGAACTGGAGTCAGACAAGGATGCTTGTTGTCACCACTTCTCTTTCTCTCTCGTCATCGATTGGATTATGAAGACATCCACTTACGAGCGTAGGAACGGAATCCAGTGGACGTTGTGGACCCAGCTTGATGACCTGGACTTTGCTGACGATCTTGCACTCCTTTCGCACAGTAAAGAGCAGATGCAAGAGAAGACCAACACTGTGGCAGCCACGTCATCACAGGTTGGCCTCAACATTCACAAGGACAAGACCAAGATCCTTAGGATTAATTCCATCAGCAACGACCCAGTCACACTGAATGGAAGCCCCTTGGAAGAAGTGCAGTCCTTCACCTACCTAGGTAGCATCATCGACCAGCAGGGTGGCACAGACGCAGACATCAAAGCCCCCGCATCTCCTCCCTGGGCCTGTCCCAGTGCACCTCCTCCTGTCCCAGTGCAGGTACCCCCATCCCAATGCATCTCCCCCCCATCGCCTCCCCCGGCCTGTCCCAGTGCGGGTACCCCCATCCCAATGCACCCGAATGGCCCAGGATAGAAGACTCTGGAGATCTGTGATTGGCGACCCATACCTTGATTGGGGTGACGGGCATGAGTGAGTGAGTGAGTGACTGTTTGCAACCTATTGCAAGATCGCAACCTGAAGGCTGCTCTAAATTATGCCAGCTGCCCACTGCTCCAAGGATCTGTCCAACAGCCAAAATACAGATGTGCTTTGGCCACACCTGTTCATCCTGGTCCTTCCCCTCTGCTGGAGACTGCACTGGCATCCTGAACTCTTACATATGAGAAATTCCCTGGCAGCCAGCTAAACCAGCTTCCTGCCTACTCTGAGCCATCAGAAAGGTGGAAAGTGACAGAACTTAATTGAGGATCCAACTATGAGTTTAATAAATAAATGAAGAAGCCAGTTCATTATTAATTAGCTCGAAGAGTGTCAATTCTTCAGAAAGATGCCTCTGGTGCTACCCAGGTGGATCCAATGTAGCGTCTGCACCTTCAACCAGGTGTGGCATTAACTGGGAACAACCACGGGCAGTGCTATGCATGAGTGGGGCATATTGTACAGAACACTGATAGCGGGCACCCTCCGACACCAGAATAATCAATAAGCAGTGCCATTTTTATACGAAGTTTTCTCTTTACCCTCCCCCACTACAAATAGAGGGAGAAAAATCAGTACAAATTTGTCCAGGATGAGCCATCAAGGATGAGAGTTATTTGGTCATTTGCATCACAATCAGTCTCTCTTCTTTTGCTACTGAATCTGCTTTGCTGACAACTTATTTTCAACATAGACATTCAGCTTAGGATCATTTCAAAACAAGCGGAGCAATTTTCCTCAATTGATGCCTGCTGCCGCCGAGAGTGAGTGTGTTTTGGGAACATGCAATTGGGCAGTTATCTGATTTCCAAAGCAGGAAGCGGAGGAGGCATCATGTCATAGAAAGCAGTGCGTGATAACTGGGAGCGTAATCTTTGCTCAGCCCATTCCTGCTTTGCAGCGGCAAGAAGAGCCCATTGCAGCTGCTTCCCGAGCAGAAGCAAAGCAAGAGCCAATGCGATCATGTGCTCAATGGAATAGGGTCTTGGGCAGGAGGCTTCACTGACTAACTGACAGGGGTGCTGTATAGAGACCCACCAGTGAAATGTAAATGTACCATAAGAATGGCTACGAAATAGTGCTGTTCCTTTAAGATACTACATAGGCGGGAGGTCAACACGAAGGATGGGCCTCAGTTTCCATCCTAGGGTGTGAGACAAAGAGGTAAAACCGCTGATGCCACAGGGGAGAGACGGGGGTAAACACCTCATTGAGAGCAGGAACAGAATCCAGGGCTGCTGTTCACATAAATTAGGGTTTATGGGACTGGGTACATGGCGTCAAATTCTAAACCCAGAGCAGGCCTGACACTGGCTGAGGGCCGGGCAGAGATGTGCAAGCCTGCAGGGGCCTGGGCAGAAGAATTCTCCCCCAAGCCACGTAGCAGCTGCTTGGCTGCTCCACAGAAGCAAAACCAGCCTAATTCCCATCCTCCCGCACACACACACCTTGCAAGGGAGAGGAGGATGGCAAGAGTGCTCTGTTGCCAACCCCAGTGCTTCCTTAGTGGTGCATACTCAGCTCGCTGCTGCCCCCTGCAGGCTGCCACGGAGCACACATGGAGGGGAGCTCTTCAGGGAACATAAAAACCCTTTTATGACCCTTCTCACATCCCGCTCCATTATCTGCAGCAGTTCCATAACCAAGGAACTCTCTGTGGCTTCAGGGCATGGGACAGGCTATGCCCCTTGGAGAATAAGTTTCCCCTTTGCGTAGATGGTGCACCTTGGTGAAGCTCTTGGTGGTATATATATCATGGGCCAGATCCTCAGTTGGTATAAATCACTGCAGCTCCACTGAAGTCAGTGAAAGTACACTGATTTACACCAGCTGGCCCATAAGATTGTATCATACAGATCTACCTACTCCCAGCTGAACGTAGACAGCTGGAGATGGCTCTGAAGCTTATACCAGCACGAGCCAGGATGTGCTTGTGATTTTTGGAGGCCTGAATACTACCGTGCATACACAGTGAAACATTGTTCATCAACACACACTTCATAAAGTGCAGTTACTATACCGGCAAGCAATAATATCTGCATGCTGTTTAGTCAATTTGTGTTGGCACGAATAGTGTTAACGGACACTAAGTGCAGATACACTTCCCACAGTGAGAAATAAGCTGTGACATTTGGGCACTTATCTTGCTTTACTTTAGGCAGCTTTTCAGGGAAATATTGTTTTTTTTAGCTTATTTAAAAACTTTGACATCTTAGAAGAATGCACAGAAGATGCCTACGGAGGCAAAGCTGATTAAGCGGAGTTTCTTCACTCTGGCCTTCGCACCTTATTCAAAAAATATCCAACCACTCATTAATCCTTCCATCCCATCTCCTGACTCCTTGCATTGGGAGCATTTTCAGTTACTCTTGTAATGACATAAGAAGTTCTACTTTTCAGTTTGATTTATTGTTCCAGTTTCATTCACATGTATTGATTAGGCCATGCAAATCTAGCCCCTGGGATTTCTCTGTATGCAACAGGATGTACTTTGAGGCTGATCAAATGCATGAAGCCAACCACTTTTTAGAGCCAATTTTCCCCTCTTCTACCTTCCACTACAGAGTGGAAGATATTCTGGTATTTTGTTAAGTATTTCTCCTGAACTCTTTGTAAACCACCAGGCATATTAAAGGTTTTTTCCTCTGACTCATATCAAATGTACCAAAGGACTTCCAGGCTCATTTGTCATCATGCCAATCTTCCTTACTTCAGTAAGGTCACTGCAAGAGTGTTTGGCTGTTCCAACTCCAGATCATTTTAACCATCATTAGATTCACAATCAACTCCAATCCAGAAAATCAAAATGCCTTGCTGTGGTGTACGCCTGTCATTGGTCCAGTAACATTACATGACACAAGGTGTCAGAAGCAGAGGGGAAAGAAGTGTCAGCCGACAGACATATAGCCTATTACAAACCTTAAGGCTGGATTGGAGTTGACTGTGAATCTAATGATGGTTCATCAACCTCTTCCCTGCAGCTCTCGGCTCATCTTCCTGGTTGCAGCTTAGGCTCCACCAACCATCTAATAGACAGTCGCATATGAACTGAGCTCTCTCAGGCCTCAGCATAGTCACTAAGGTGACTTGCTTCTCTTACCAATGCCAGTTGAGGGGACTTGGCCTTCCAGCTAAGCCCGAAGAGTCCACCCCTTCGGGAGCACAGTTCAACAGACAACACCAGTCTTCCATACTGGAGCCACACCAGGCACACAACTATCCCTCCTTCCTCCCCTTAACACTAGGGTCACTGCTTTACCTCGCCTGGTGCCAGTGTAGGGAGAACCTGCAGTCGCTCGTTCCTATGGGTCCACAGCCCTGGGACCCCTAAAGAGTTGGACCATCTTCCCCAATAGCAAAAAAGGCCTCACTCTTTCCCCCAGTCTCTTCCTACAGGACCAGCAGACTTGGTTGGCGTCTCATTCTTTGAAGAGCACCTAGGACTCCTCTCCCTGGAGCCAAGCTCTGCATGGGCCTTTCCTCTCCAGAGACTCTTCTGGCTTTCAACAGGCCCTCCTGCTGCCCCCACGCCTTTTCCTGCTGTTGTCTCTTCTCCTGACTAGAGTGCCCCTTCCAGCCACAGCCTTCCTTCCAAAGCAGCATCCACTCAGCAGTACACCCCCTTTCCAAGCCCAGCAGGCCCAGCTCTGAAGTGCCTGGCTCCTTGTCAGCTGACTTGACTCTTGTCCTTCACCTGGGGAGGCAGGCCAAATCTGGCACAAGTGCAGCTGAGTCACCCTCAACCATGTTAAAGGGTAAGCTCACCCTGTTACAGCCTGTAAGAATACCTACCTTCCATCGTGTATGTGAGAATAATAGGCCAAACCCTGCCTATCTTACTCATTGCTGGTTAGACAAACACCTGTCAGGGATGGTTTAGATCAGGGATCAGCAACCTTTGGCACATGGCCCATCAGGGTCATCCGCTGGCGGGCTGTGAGACATTTTGTTTACATTGATCATCCAAAGGCACGGCCCCCCCCACAACTCCCAGTGGCTGCAGTTTGCTGTTCCTGGCCAGTGGGAGCTGCGGAAAGCGGCAGGCCGCAGGGACATGCTGGCTGCTGCTTCCCACAGCTCCCATTGGCCAGGAACGCCGAACTGTGGCCACTGGGAGCTGCGGACGGCTGTGTCTGTGGACAGTCAACATGAAGAAAATGTCTCGCAGCCCACCAGTGGATTAGCCTGAGAGGTCGTGTGCCGAAGGTTGCCTACCCCTAGTGTAGATAATACTTAGTCCTGCCATGAGTGCAGGGGACTGGACTAGATGACCTCTCGAGGTCCCTTCCAGTCCTATAGTTCTGTGATTCTGTCACCAACCCCACTGAAAGAGCTATGCTTGTAAATCACTGAACTCCTCCGATGAAAGGCTCTCTTTCCGTAAGTGCAAATGATTACTAATGAATTTCCATCCTGGCTCCCTGAAAGAAAACGTAACTCACAGCATATGCTATCTTTGCAGCCATACGCCCCTTGTACTTATAGATTTCCTTGTCTGGTGAGCCAGGCGTGGTGCCAAGAGTAGCATTCGGAGCAGCATCCCCGCCCAATCCAAGCACCTTTGGAATGGCAGAGTGGCAAAGCTTCAGAAATGTAAATCGGGACATTTGACCCAATGTGAATTTCTCAGATAAATGATATTTCACAGCCAGGCAGTTTCCTACCTGCCGAGACGAGCATTTATGCTGCTCTGACAGAAATGGCTTTTGATGGAGTTTTTGGTCAGCAGAAGATAAATTGAAAAATTTCAGCATCTGCATCCGTCTCTAAAGCCTGATGTTCCACAGCGAGAGAAAAACGGGACGTGATGGCAGGGCTGCTCTTTCACTGTTTTATTCCCAGCCCGGTCTTTAAATAAAGCTTCTCCTCATGACAGATACCACAGAGACACTCTGATTCAGCCACAAGTTACTGGGCACAATGCAGGAAGCGCCGGGTCGAATTCTGGGATGCAGGAGGTCAGACTAGCTCATCAGACTAGTGATCCCTTCTGGCCTTGAACATCTACCGGCAGCCTTGACTGGCAAAGAGCTGCGTTCCTTAGGAAAGGGACAAAGCTCCCCAGACACATCACAGCCTCTTTATTCTGTGATACGCTAATGATCACGTCCTACGCCCCCTACTCATGTGAACAGTCCCTTGAATCTAATGGGACCGTACGGTTGAGTGAGGACTACTCAGAAGTCTAATCCTGCAAAGGGCTGGGTATCCTTAACTATCAGTGACTTTAATAGGAGCTCAGGGCACTCAGCACCTCCCTTCAGGCTCCTCTGTGAGAAAGGGGTTTGCAGGATTGCTTGAAGGCGTATGGCCTAATCCAAAGCCAGTTGAAGTCAATGGATAGACTTCGCCAAGCTTTGGATGGGGTCCTTGTTGAGTCTCCCCTCCTCACTGAAGTCCATGGCAAAGTTCTCATTGAATACAGTGGGAACAGGATTGGGCCCCGGAATCAGATGCATTCACACTGCTATCTGGACTTGACTCCAAGTGCTAAACTGGTGTTGGTGGCTGCGAAGTGCAGTGTCTGGCCCTGGGGGTGAAGCCTCATCCCCAGGGGTTGAACTCAGGCTCCACACAGGAGCGAGAAGGCCACAGCAAGATAGGAATGTGGCCCAGGGTCCCCTCATTGTTATTAGCAGTGTCTCTATTGGCTGGGGGATTCGGAAAGAGGCAGTCCTATTGTGACTGTTTCCAACAGCAGCAGGACAGGGGCTTGCCCCATGCCTGTATTACACCAGTCGCATGAATTTGACTCACACTCGCCTCACATTTTAACTCTTACGTTACTAGGACTCAGGCGCAGAGGTGCTTCTTCCTGGGAACCTTTGTGACAGCAGAACCGGGCAGGGCCACTGTGCCAATAAACCACAGGCCAAGATGGTGGCAGCTCCCAGCATTCATAGGGGCTGTCTGCCTTTTACTCACACAACTCCATATAGATTTATCAGCAAAGGTCCAGCTCCTCAGCTGGTGTTGATCAACATAACGCCATTGAGTAATTTCAAGGGAGCTACACCTGCTGATGCTGAGGATCAGGCCCCTAAATGCGCTGTTGGTGACACTAAAAAAATGGGTGCCTGAAGTGAATTTTATGCATTTCATTTACTGGTCCTCATTATGCTCCGGAAGCTAAAACAGTGGTTCTTCACCGTTTCCATGCTGTGACTCCCTATTAAAACAGAGGTGCTTTCAAGCCCCTTCCTCCTACGCTTTTAAGAGCCCTGCACATCTAATCTGTGGAAAGGCCGTGACCCTCGGGTTGAGAGCCCATGAGCTAAGAGCAGCTAAGACAACTGCATGTGGTTGTCATCAAACATTCTGCTGCTGTTAGGATATTATTTTCCCACCCCCGTTTGCTTCCGGGGGGGGGGGGGGGAGGCTGTGTTGCATCTCTTCCCCATGTTGCTACTTTGTCACTCAGTCAAGTGGCAAATAAAGATGAGGATTAAGAAGAGGGAAAAAAAATAAAAGCTGGAAACGTTGTTTATTTCAGCTCCCCTCAGCAGTGCCTCTGCTGCAGCCAGATTAGTGGGACCCAGTGACCTTTTGTTGCAAAACTCCAAGCTTTAGTTTAAAGCACACGTATCATTCCCACAATTGCCTTGTCCCAGTGCTTCTCGTCATTGTGTGATGTCATGTGCTCAGGGACTGCTGCGTATTCAGTACTGATTGGGCACAGTGGGGAGATCATTATGGCCTTGAAAAGCTAGTGAGGGGTAAACTAGCCACGTGATGAGTTGTGCAGCCAGAGTCCATTGTGATCTGTATAATGTGCCACTTCACTCTGAATGGCAAATGTACACGTTAGTGCAACATGCTGGGGTTTTCAGAGGGGCTGTTTGGAGTCAGGTGTCTAATTCTCATTGACTGTCAATGGAATTTGGGAGACTAACTCCCTTTGAAATGCTCAGCCTATCCTCCTGTCTACGCTGCAAGCAGAGAGGTGACTGCAGCCTGTCGACATACCCAAGCTAGCTTTGATCTAAGTCGTTGTGGGTACCAATAGTAGTGAAGCCACAGCATCATAGTCTTCAGTAAGGTCTCTACAAGCGCACTTGGGACCCTGGGTACTTACTCAGGTGCCTTGTTCATGCTCAAGTCCAGCAAAAATTACTACATGGCCCCACGCAGGCTTTGGCTTCAGCCCTGGGTGGTGGGGCTCAGGTTTTGGCTTCATTCCCGGGATCCAGCAAGTGTAATGCCGGCCCTGGAGATTCCATTAAAAAGGGGTCACAACCAGGCCTGGTGCAACCATTTAGGCGAACTAGGCGGTTGCCTAGGGCGCCAAGATTTGGGGGCGCCAAAAAGTGGCGCCCCCCCAAATTTTTTTAAATGATTGCAGCCGCTGCTGCTGGAGGGGCTGAGCTGCCAGCAGCCCAAGGTGTTCCCGGGGTCAGGGCGCCGCCGGTCAGCGCGCCCCTGAGGTCAGTGCGCCGCCACCGCAACCTGGCAGCCCAGGGCGTCCCCCGCCCCCGGGGTCAGTGAGCCACCGCCGCAGCCCAGCAGCCCAGGGTGCCCTCCTCCCCCGGGGTCAGGGAGCCGCCACCGCGACCCGGCAGCCCAGGGCGCCCCCCACCCCCCGGGGTCAGGGAGCCGGGGCTCCGGTGCCTGCGGCAGGTCCACCGGAGCCGCGAGACCCACGCGCGGGGCGGCAAAATGTCCCGGCGCCTAGGGCGCCAGAAACCCTAGCGCCGGTCCTGGTCACAACCCACTGAGAACTGCTGCAATCTAGCTATATTAAAGCTTAGTTTGGATATTTCTATGGGCACTTCAATCACACTGCTAACTGCATTGCAGACAGACCCTTAGAGGTGCTGTAAAGAGACACAGTTTTGATTCAGGTATCATGATGAATCAAAGACTGCTAAAGGAAAGTGTGGTACACACATAACTCATCATCACTGAAAGCTTCTTTCCAAGAGGGCAGTAACTTGCATACTAGTCTGGTAGATGCCAGAAATACTGTCATTACTAAAGGAAAGTAAATCTTCCCAGGCAGTTGTTAGTTCAAACCAACCAGCCAAATTCCAAATCTGTGGCACACAGAGAAATATGCATCTCCTTATTAGGTCAATCCATTACATAAAACAAACTGTGAGATTCCTATTGCTTAGAAAAGATCCATGTGTTTCTTAGGAATAAAAAAAAAAAAAGTGTCTCTGAAGTCAAAGCTAACGAGCTGCACAGTAGTACACGAACACATATCTCAATAAAGATTTACACTGTATGTGTTAGGTCTGGTTTAGAAATACTGTTCTTTGTGAAAAACTTTTTTAAATTTCCTTGGAAAAATATTTGTTTTTTGATGAAAACTTGAACATTTTGAGGAATTGGAATAAATTTCTTTACTCGGACTGGAATCATTTTGTTAAGCCAAGCTGTTGCCTGCTAAAAATGGCTGGATTTGGCCCTAAAATAAATTCTATCCCTGCCCCTGTGAGCATATACTCTAAGCTGTATTTCCTCCAGCTGCTTGCTCTTGGTAGGCAAAAGTTTCATATGTGATTATCAACTGATGAAAAGTGCTGCAGAAGAACTAGGTGTTCTCTTTATTATATGGAGATACTACCTCCTGCTCGGCTCCTGCCAAATCTTAGATGCCAAATTGGGTCAGACTGACTCAGAGGCAACAAAATGCTGCAGGGAGTGGTGCCAGTGACTGAGTAGGTGCCCTCTTTTCTCAAGTCAGTACTGAACCAATTCTCTAGGAGATAACAGGGTGCATTGTGTTGCTGGAGGTGCCATCTTTCATATGAGATGTAAATCATTGTTCCTCCCTAGTTCAGATCATTAACAATCCTTTAGCACTTTTTGCAAATGTCCAAGGCCAAATTAATTTTTGGTAATAACATTCTGGCTATGTACATTCTGCCAGGATTTCCAATTGGGTATTATTCTTCCTGTCTTTACCTGTTGTGCTGTATGGTTCTGTGGTGGCTGCATTTTGTGGGTAGGATGCAGTGAGTGCCCATGTATGGTTGATGTATCACTTTGCTTAACTTGTAACATGCTTTGGGTGGTTCCTTTGTGATAAAACGCGCTTTGTAAATGCCAGTCAATGCAACATACCTACATCCAAGCTTGCGTATCAACCACAGAAGCAGCACAATTACTTACGACTGGCTGCAAAAAAGTTGCACATGGCAGAAGCAAATTTTCTGGAGCTGGTCATGCTGATGATGAAGATGAGCATGATTAATAATGACATTGCCTCAAAATCTGTCAGCCTGCTGTCCTCTCCTGCCATCCATCATCATCACCATAAAGTGGGTGGGGAGAGGGAATGGGTTACAACAAACGGATCAGAGGCAGAAGTAAAACCTTTACATTCTTCTTTTATCTCTTCAAAAAAAAGTTTATACATTTTCTCAGCAATTAGGCCAGGGGAGGGTGGAGTGGTTTTTTGTTTGCTTTTTTAAATTTTTGTTTGTTTTTTGTAATAAAATAAAAAAAAAGACGACAGAAACAGCCCCCCCAACAAAAGATTAACTTGTCAAGCCATGTAAAGCATTTTAATTACAATTTATATATCATGTATAAATAAATATTACATTCTTTCAGTCTACAATGCATACTAGGCATATCTTGTTAAAACCTCCTTCTATGTTATCAAGTGGCAGGGTTCATGTAGTCCAAGTAAAGAAAAAAAAAAATAAAAGAAGAAACCTACTGAGTTTAGTCATTTAAAAAAAAAAGATGTAGTGGAATCAACGGGTAAAGACAGAGCTGACAAACAATGCAGGTGCTCCCTGCTAGCAGTCAAGACGTAACACTGCTTCCAAAAAAGATTTGACATGAGGACTTCTTTTGAATTATGAATAGGTTTTCTGAGTGTGGTTTCCCCCCATCATTTAGATTCTGAGCCATATCCTCATTTTGTGTAAATTGACATTAAAGTCAGTGGAACAGCATCCATTTATCTGGGCCTTTATCTCCTATTTGTTTCTGATGCATTGCTGAATTGACATTTTGTTATTAAAAACAGCTTATTTTCAACGTAACAGACTTTCCAGTTTGTGCTGGTCCAACGGAAACAAATGAAAATAAAGTAGACCCAGATATCTCTTGATCCTTGGTCATTTGAATTTCTCTCTCTCCAAACTAATATTATCCATCCAAAAACTCAGCTCCCCTAACGTGAGGAAATAAAGTGGGCTTGGGACAACCTGCTTCTCTATTTGTGAGTACCACGCCCCACCCTCCCTCCCAGTCCCCCATGAGAACTGGTGGCACTGAAAAGATGAACAGAGCAAAATACAGGACAAATTATGAATTCACTGACTTGGCAAAAAATTAAAAATTAGGCTGTGCACATCTGCGGGCTTTGATGGTCTTGGTCTTATATTCGGTATGTATGCACATCTGATCATTCTTATTGTTTATTATTTTTAAATGCAAACATGGAACAGCACCTTCTTCCCTTGGTGAAACCTGGGAACTTCAGTTGTGGAAACTTAACCAACCAACGAACCAACCCACACACCCAAAAGCAAAATTAAATCTTCCTCCAAACAGAACAAGTTTCTAGCTAGCACAAAACAGCCGAGACTCAGGTTTTCAGAAGAGCCGCTACGCTGGAATTATTAGTTTTTGCTTATCCTCTGAGATCTTCAAATGACACGGAAGATTATTATTAGCTAATTAAGAAAAACAATTATTTCTTGGTCCATAAAGAACCTACTGGATTTTTTTTTTTAAGACTCATTTTAAAGAAAGCGACAAGGGGTGGAAAATAGACGGAAAAATAAAAATATCTCAGATAATCCCTTTCTGCTCCATATTTAATGCCAGGAACATGTTGTCATTCAGATGAGGGAACAGAAAGCAACTGCTTGGGTAACACTCTAAACTGTCTCTTCCTGGGTCATGCTTTCATATTATTACAAGCATTAAAAAGTGACTGTTTCTCTGTCTTTTCTATTAACTAACTTTCTCTCACTTTTTTTTTTTTTTAAAAACAACATTTTTTGGTAGATTGTCTGTAATATTGTTATTATTTTGACCCATCAGATAAATTTTCACAACCTCACCGTGCCCAGTTCATCGTATTGGTTAATCTGTTTCCTTACTCCCTTCTGGGATTTGCATTCCATTGACTGCCCAAATTCACGAGCAGCTGTTGGAGAAAAAACAAACAAACCAACCCAAAGCCATGGACAGTTTGATAAATTTCTTTCCCTGATGACAGAAACTGCCTTCTTGTTGTTGATTTTTTCCCCCTACTGATCCCCTCCTTCTCCCCTTTTCTGTCCCACTATATACTGTAGATCTGAAGGCATCAAGGTGTGGTTAAACCCAGAAAACCAGACAGGAGCTACACTTTGTCTTTGAACTTCTTCATGTAGTTTTTTATCTCTTTGGAGTCCCCGAGGTCCATATCCCGGCACACCCATTTAATATCGTCATCATTGCTAGTTAGGATAGAGTTGACGGTGGGACAACCATCATCGGGTGGGATGGTGGTGAAGGTTGTGAATTTTACCCGCTTTCGTTTGGATGTGGGAGAATGCAAAGGTTCCGTTTTCTGCTCTTTCCCTTGCTTCCCCCCAGAGTCAGCAGACCTATGGATCTGGCTCTGGATGTTCTTTTGACTGCCACCATTGAGGAGGTTGTTGCTTTCCTCATGGCCCATCCCTCGGTCTATAATAGTGGTGTGCTCATCCTGCTGAGGTGACATGTCCGTTGTGTTCTCCAGCAGCTCTGCCTCATTTCCGAGCCAGACCCAGTCATGGGAGTGGGTCATGGTGGCTTGCCCTTCCACTGGAACCTGCTTGTGCCGGTATTTCAATGCAAACGTTGCACAGTTTATTAGGAAGACAAGAATTGCCAGGCAGAAGACCCCTAGCAGAGCGTACATGCCAATTTCCAAATCACTAAGGCCTCTGGGCGTCTGCACTAGGTCGTTCTCCTCCACGCCCCCATTGCTTTTTGGGAGGTCTACTTGAGCAGGGAAGTTGGTGAAATCTATAGGAATGTTCTGCAGCTGGCCATCATCCGAGAGTTTGCCTCCATCCATCCTATTGTTTTTCATGACTTTGTTTTTGAGCATTGACTTTGCAGTGGTGCTGACTTTTCTGACGGTACTTTCCTCTCGCTCGGCCGAAGAGCTCCCATAGTATCGCCCATCCTGGCCGTACCGCTCTTGATCCGACACCTTTTGCCGGCGGTCACTCGCATGGTTTTCAATCTCATCAGCATCATAATCTCCGCCAGTGTTGGAGTTGGCATCGGCATCATTTTGGCCGAACTTCACTTTGATGTTGCTGTTGCCTGTGGCCAAGACACTTTTCCTCTTGGACTTCTGGCAGGCTTCAGAGATCATCATGTCTACTTTGATCAATGTGCCCTGCCCTTCACCTTCTGCTGCCACGACCGGCCATTTCCAGGCAGTGCTCTGATGGGTTGAGACAACGGATTTGTCCAGCGACATGGCAGAAAGGGAGAAGTCCTTGGGGTCATAAATGTCTAATGGAGTAACTGAGCTGTCACTGAACTGGATCCAGATGCTTACTATGGCTTCCTAAAAGAAGAGAGAAATGGTTAAAGACAGGGCCTTAAATAAAACAGCTCAACTGATTGCAACTCATCAATCTTCTCAGCTCTGAAATGCAGCTGAACGAAGCAGGAGGCACTGGCTCCGTATTATGCTGAAAACAAGCTGAGTCTTGACCGATGGGGCAGAAAATTGGTCACATTTTTCATTAAAGATCCCAGCGGTATCTTTCATGGAAAGGTTTTGCGAATGGAAATGTGAAATAATTGATATAGGGAGAGCGTAATAACAACACACCCATTTAAAAAAACCCCACATTCCTGTCACATGAAAACTGGAAGAGACAAAAAAGAAAAAGTACTGGAAGCACTTGACAGAACACTTCTTTTCCTGTTGTTCCCCATGCAAATATGTCACACGGAGCAGTCAAATTAAACAAGGCATACATATTGTGGCAGGGAAGAGGAGAGATGCCACAATGTCTTGAAAATGGGTCACCTGAAAGGAAACAAAAGACTTGAAAAACAGTTGGTACTTTGCATGAGAACTGTTTGTTTTTAGCTAAACACATTTTACCCTTGAAAATAACTGTAAACCCCATTACATTTCCACGTCAGCCAAGGCAGGATGTGAGATTCTGCTGTGATCTTCATGATAACGATATACAAATGGCTTGGATTTAATTGGACTGTGTTTGCTCCCTGCGGGTAGTACCATTAGAAGTCACCATTAGAAGCAAACAGAAAGCTAGCGGTCAAGAGGCAAAGTTGTTTCTGTCTGAGTCTCATCCAGATGATAAAGATATTTACTTCTCCACGTCTCAGCAGCTTTCTTTGCAGGAGATTTCTTTATTTTTTCATTTGCTCTATGTCTAGTTTGTTTAGTTAGCATATGTGCAGGCAGACTGCTGAAATGCAGCTACACATGAAAGTGAAATTCTATTCTTCCCAAGACTTACACTGCAAATGTCCTTAATAACTTTACACGCAGGTACATCAAAACAATTGGGCTGAAAATCACCATGGGGAAAAGCATCGCCACCCTTTTAATGTCCAATCATAATACAAATTTACAACCCAATATTGTTTTCAATTGGTTACAATTTGTTACACTATGGTTATAAACAAAGGGAATTGCTACCCTTCCAGTTAAATTTAAAGCTTTTCAATGAAAACAGCAAGGGGCATTTAGCTGTGCAGAAGGTTGGAATGCACTGAATATTTAATTTTCCAAGTGCTATCAGAAAGCTCTTTGGGGACTAAACAAGGGAAAAATATATTGTGGCACAGCAGGAAAGAGGGCAAAGTACTTGGTGATTCAGACATGCTTTGCACACAGTGATGAAATAGAGCCAGGGTAACTTTGAAGCTGTAGCAATGCTGAAAAGTGCGAGGGAGAAAGGGACATTACAACAGATCTTTCTTGAAACAAGCCTGAGATGGTTGAATAAATTAGTGCAAAACTGCAGAGCATCACTTTTAGGTACATCTGCACCGCCACTGGGAGGGTGGGGAGAGGGATTGCAGCATGTATAGACATACCCAGGCTAGTTTTAATGTAGCCATGAGTACCAATGACAGCGAGTCTGCAGCTCAGCATGGGCTGTACCAGCCTGCCTGGGACCCTGGGTACATACTTGAATGGCTAGCCCGTGCTGTTATGGAGTCACTGCTATTGGTACTTGCGCTAACTAGATCAAGGCTAGCTTTGGTAGGTCAACATATGCTGTAATCAAACCCCCGTATGCAGCATGGTCATGGTAGGCTTTCGTCATTGTAGGTAAGTTTTACTCTTCGGAAATTTCTAGCAGTAGCAAACCCAGCTCTGGGAAGGAAAGAACATTCTTCCCATGGAATCGCGTGTGTGTGGGGGGGACCCATTTCCATTCGTCTTTGGGTGATCTGGCACACTTGATATTCTGCTTCTCCACTACATCTGGAACAATGAGTGGTCTTTTCCCCTCTTTTTTTGCATTGAGTCATAGGAAAGGCAAAATGACCATCTTTAGGGAGAAACGTACTAGTGAAAACTGCAGAAGAAACCCAAATGACAATCATCTCTCAATGGCTCCTTTTTTGGAACCAGAGAGGACAATAGAGACAGAATAACAAAAAAGTGGGAGGGGTGTTTTGTAGTTAAGACCTTAGACTGGGGCCTGGTCTATGCTGGAGGGGAGTGGGGGCGGGGATTGATCTAAGATACGCAACTTCAGCTACTTCGTCAGTGGGAATCAGTGGGAGTTAGGTGCCTAAACACCTTTAAAAATCTGGCCCTCTGTAGCGGAGGCTGGGATAAAATCCAGTTCTGCCAGGCAGCATTCAACTGCCTTGATCATGAGACCATCCATTCTCATCCTGCAATCCCCTGCCCCATTCGCTACATACCTTCCAACTTCTGCAACAGGTGAGGTGGGGTACTACAGACAGTCTCCTTCACTTCATCAGTTCCAGGCTCCTTGCCCAGCCATTCTCTGTTCTCCCCTTTCCCAGCGCCTCACTTGATCTGTCTCTCTCCCCGACTCTAGCATCTGGTCCCCTCCACATTCCCCAACCCCATTTTCCTCCCACCAGCTCCTTTCCCCAATCTCTTTCCCCAGCCAGTACCAGTGCTCCCTCCGCACCTGGCTCCTTGTCAGATCTGTCTCTCTCCTCCCTCACCTCCTACCCGCCACCCACTCTCCTTGGCCAGCCAGTCCCAGCCTCCCCTACTCCTCATCCTATCTCAGTTTCCCCACCACTTATGGGTCACAGTCCCATCCCTGATCTCTCTAGCTTCCAGTTCCAGTTCCCTTGCCTAGACAGTCCCAGTCCCCCCCGCTCATTTCCAGTCCCAGTTTCCCTCTCCCCAGGTCTAGTCCCAGCCCCCACAGTTCCTGGTCCGAACACTACTTCTCTCCTCAGCCCCCTGCCAGTCTGGCTTTTGCCCCCTCCGCATTCAAATCAGGCAGCTTCTTCCTCAACACTGTCTAAGCCCAGGAGTGCGATGGGGGGGTAAGGGGGGCACTGAGAGCACAGGAGCGATAGGCTCCCCACTCTCAGTTCAGGTGCCTGGACACAGCACAACCTGTTGCAGCACCCACAGCTGCGATTGCAGAGAACGTTCTGCTCAGCCCTGCCCTGCAGCATGCCCAGCAATGGAATCTTCAGGGAAGTTGGCTGCTAAAATCTACTGAGCATGTGTGAACTGTGATCTTCAAACTTGGAACAGATTTTCATGTGGGAGGCAACAGACTTCTGACACAAAGGCTACAATTCTTACAGAAAGTCCCTGCTCCAAAGCATGGGGTGGCAGAGCGTTTTAAAGAAAAGGTCACCAGAGTTTTTAAGATGAGCAAAACAATGTGGATTTCACTAGCCTCTTTCTCAGAAATGGCTGAGCTGTTTTGGCTCTCTCTCTCTCTCTATATATATATCAGCCTGAGGCAGGCACCGGGCATGGGAAACTTCAGCTCAAGCTGTTAAAGTTTGGTAAAGTTGTAAGTCACTGACAACAGGGTCTCACAGTGGGAAGCGTCATGGTAGGAGCTACTGTATTCATCTGTCCCCACAAAAGCACAATCCTGGTGTTTAGGAAGCAGAAGTCATGAAAAGTAAATGAGGAGCCATTTGAGGTTGACCACCACAAATATGATCTACTCCAATTAACCACGACTCCCTGCTACTCTTTTCGATCTGCACCGAATTTTTAAATTTTAAGGGATCCTCTCTACAAAGAGCCAATTAAATAGAAAACTGTCACACGTGGACAGTGGAGAATCTGAATTATAAAGGGAAAAAAAAAAAAGAGAATTCCCCCAATCCTGCCAAAATACATTTCATCTGCCCAAATAAACAATTTGGCACAAAATCCTCTTCTTGACTCTTTCACTTAAAGGCAAGCTGAATGCAAGGGAACGAAGCATATTTCCCAAATGATTAGAAATTCTGAAAGGCTTAAAAAAATAGAAATGATTTAGTGCCATGTCCTTCAAAGAGCTGTTTCTGCAAATCCTATGTACCGCATCAGTAAATCCCTCCAAATCTCTGACAAGAGCCTCCAATTACTATCAACAGATGAAGATGGATTGAAACCTTATCATCAGCAAAGCTGCTGCCCTGTCTCATGCCGAAGGTGACAAATCCCTGTGTTCATTAATTAATAAGCATAAACAAATAGCTTGTGGGGTTACCAGTTTTCATCACCCTCTCATTCCGTTGTGCTCTTTAGAAACAAATAAACCACAAATTCACGTCATCGTCAACAACCCTCGGAAGATGGGACTATTTATATGGTGACTAGAGAGATTGGAGATGAGTCAGATACCATACATCAGATCACTTCGAACCAGATTCAGAAGCGATGGAGAATTTGCTTCCCACAGCAGCTGTTGATTTCCTAACAACATGCTGTTTCCTACGAACGTGAAGCACCGGTGCACTCATCAAGACACTTTTTGGTCATGTTTTTCTTCATGTACTTCTCTAATCTCCTCTTCCACCCTAGCCAGACTAGCATGCTTTGCCTATTTATATTAGCTTGACCTCTTCAGCACCATTACCTATCTCAATGTGCAATCACATCTCTGCTTCCTCAGAGCTGCTCATCAGTCTGGAGATGCCACCTGATAAATTTGCCTGAATTATAAACCCAACCAGTATTTTCCCTTTTGTAAATGACTTTATCTCCCTTGTTTTCTTCATGTTATAGTTAGAGCCGGTGGAACAGTAGGGGGAAAATCTGTCCTCTACAGTTCACAAATCTGTCATTGAGCCTAAGGCCTTGATTCCATTCAGCCATACCTGTGACCGTTCATAACAGCAAATTTGCAAAGCTTCAAAACTCTTCTGCACAGTCTGATCACAACTACAGGTATTTGGCTCTCAATGTGTATATCCCACCAAGCTGAACTGACCAGCTCTGAATGTTCAAACACCAAAAGGCAACTTGGATTGAGAAGCTAGAGCTGGTGGGTGAGTGGCATGTCATATATATACACCTTTACCCTGATATAACAGGAATTTGGATATAATGCAGTAAAGCAGTGCTCTGGGGAGGGGAGAGGAGCGGGGCTGCGCACTCTGGCAGATCAAAGCAAGTTCGATATAATGCGGTTTCACCTATAACACAATAAGATTTTTTTGGCTCCCGAGGACAGCGTTATATCGGCGTAAAGGTGTATAGCATATGATGACACCTGCACTCTGGGACAATGGTTGTCTGTGAACTGTCAGGAAGATTTTATGATGGTGGTTTTGACCTATAAAGCCCTAAATGGCATGGGTAGGGCACCTGGAGCTAGGGTTAGAGTTCCTATGGCTAGGGCTTCCCGCTCTAGGGTTAGGATTCTTAAGGGTAGGGCACTTGGAGCTAGAGTTAGGGTTCCTATGGGTAGGGCACTTGGAGCTAGGGTTAGAGTTCATATGGGTAGGACTTCCTGCCCCAGGGTTAGGGTTCCTCAGGATAGGGCACTTGGAGCTAGTGTTAGGTTCTAGTCCTGCTCTGACTCAGGCAGAATAGAGACCTGAACCCAGAGCTCCTACAACCCAGGTGACCACCCTAGTTACTGTGTTATTGGTCATTCTGGAGTCTGTCACTTTCTTTTATGAAAATTTTTGACAGGTCTGAGGTTTGTCCTGCTAAGGAATGAAAACAAATGTCAAAAGGTTGAAATTTTTCATGAAATAGAATTCTTGTTTTCCGGCCAGTCCTACTTCAAACCCTTTCCATTGCGGGAGGGGAATAATGGCCAACTGTGCTAGCAATTCAGAAACCTGTACCTCTAGGGCCAGTCTTCTGGCAAGAGAAGGGTCATTCAATGATTTTCATTAAGAGGAAGGAGAAAATTCAATGGAATCAGCTCAGCCCTCTGCAGCGAGGACACAGTGGCTGCCCTCAGACTATGGCTGTGCGGGTACAGAATGCTCTCAGAGCCGCTGCAAAGAGAAGGCTGTGCTGGGCAGCAGAGGAGGACTCGAGTGCATGATCTACACAGGTTGAGGGCAGCAATCAGCCCAACGGGGGAGCACTGAGGGAAGCACGGGGCTTGGAAGCATATAAAACACTCTACTTCCTCACTCTAAGCTCGGGAGGTGGGTGTGGGGATGGGAAGAAAAGGCAGAAGCAGGGTGTGGGTGGCATGCACATGGGCTCCAGCTTGGATGGGCTGCAAGGACAAAAACAGAAGCAGCAGATGAGGAACTGCATGGAAAAGGCAGCTGCAGGACAGCAGGGAGTGGGAGGGATAGGAAAGGCAGCCACTAACCAGGGTTGTTACTTGCAACCAGGTTACCTGGGGCTTTCCGGGCCCTGGTCTGAGAATGCTCTGGCCTCTCTTTGCTTGCTCCTTCTTGCTAGCAGCAATGAGGGCTGGAAGGGAATTAGCAGCTTCTATGGGCTTGTCTACATGACGCCTTTAATTCGAATTAAACGGCGTTAATTTGAATTTATTGTGCACCCGTCCACACGACGCAGCCCTGTAATTCGAATTAAAGGGCTATTTAAATCGATTTTAGTACTCCTTCTAAACCACAGGAGTAACCCTAAAATCGATTTTACTAATTCGAATTTAGTGCAGTGTAGACGGAAATCGAAGTTAATGGCCTCCAGGAGCTATCCCACAGATCACCACTGATCACTCTGGACAGCACTCAAAACTCCTATGCACTGGCCAGGTAAACAGGAAAAGACCCGTGGAGGTTTGAATCAGTTTCCTGTTTGTCCACCGTGGGGCTCTGAGCAGCAGTTAATCACGCTGCACCTTTAAAAATGCAGTCTCCTGAGAATAGAAAAAGAGCTCCAGCATGGACCACAGAAGAGCTTTTGGATCTCATTGCTATCTGGGGTGAGGATTCAGTGCTAACAGAACTCCGTTCGTCAAAACGGAATGAGAAAGTATTTGAAAGAATTTCAAAGTCTATGATTGCAAAAGGATACAGCAGGGACTCTTTCCAATGCAGGATTAAAGTGAAAGAACTGAGACAAGCATACCAGAAAACCAGAGAGGGAAACGGGAGATCTGGAGTTGCTCCTAAAACATGCAGGTTCTATGCAGAGCTACATGCAATTTTTGGGGGCTTGGCTACCAGTCGCCCATCCTTAATCGTGGATTCAGATGACCTGATTTCAGTTTCAACTGTGGCTGAGGATTCTGCAGAGGGGGAAGATCAGGAAGAGGGACATGAGGGAGACATTGCTGATACCACACAGCTCTCAATTACCAACAGCAGCCAGGAGTTGTTTCTGACCCAAGATTTAACCTTGCAGCAGGCTAATGAAGCCACTATCACAGAAAGTGAAGCCATGGAAGGGACCAGCGGTGAGTAAATGTTTAAATCAGTCATATTTAAAAACTAGCGTTTTTTAATTATCAATTTTTAAGCATGCGTTGTCATTTCTTTTTAGCCATTACAGTTACATGAAAAGTTCCTTAACATGTCTGGGGATGGAATGAAAATCCTCCCAAGAAATCTCCATGAATTGATATTGCAGGAAATCAAAGAGCCTTTTCAGTAAATTTCGGGGCAATGCTGCCTTAGCCGGTCCTCCAATGAAAGATGCTTTGCCCCTCCAGGCATGCATGACGTAATTTGGAATCATTGCTTCACAAAGCATAGATGCATAAGCGCCAGGACTCTGATCACAGGCATGAAACATTCACTCTGCCTCTTGTGCTGTAACTCTCACCAGAGTTCTGTCGTTCATTGTGACCTGGTTTAAATAAGTAATTGCTTTGTCATTAGGAGAGAAAACATGGCCATTATGCTCCTGTAATGCCACTCGATGTAGCTGGGGGGAGGGGACTTGTGCTGCGATGATGCTTTAGCAGGAAGGGGTGAGACAACATAAAGACTTACCATGGCTGCTTGGAAGCAAATTTATAATGGTAGTACCAGCAAGCTGCATCTGTACTGTGCTCTGAGCCCAGGGACAGAGTCTCCCAGTATTAAAAGATGAAAAATGTGACCTTGCAGTGAAATCACATGTCCTGCGTAAGGTGCATAGTTTTGTGCTGTGTGAGTGAGTGGAATCATTGTTCTAAGAAATGTATCTTTTTACATACTTCTCTCTCTTACCTCCACCATACAGCTGTGCAGTGTTCTTTACTCACTACCCCATCTGCCAGGCTACCCAAGAGACAGAGGAAAAAGAGAACGAGAGACGAAATGTTTTCCGAAGTCATGGAAGTCAGCCACAGTAACACAGCTCATCATAGTGATTTGAAGGAACTGATAGCAAAATACAAGAAAGATGCCAGTGACCGGGAGGACAGGAGAGACGCTCGAGATGAGAGGTGGCGAGAGGAAGACCGGCAGGTAGAAGAGAGGTGGCGCAAGGAAGACAGGCAGGAAGATCAGAGGTGCAGGGAGGAAGATAGGCGCTGGCGTGATGGAACGCTGGAGCTGCTGCGTGATCACACTGATATCCTCAGACGCATGTTGATTGTTCAGGAACAGCAGCGGGGTTACAGAGTGCCACTGCAGTCCATGTTTAATCACCCTCCAAGCTCCCCAGGTTCCATATCTCCCTCACGCAGACGTGTTAGAACGCGTGGGGGAAGGCTTCCTGCACCAGCACACTCCACCCCCATGGAGAGCCCAACCAAAAGGCTGTAATGAAGCTGAAATGTATTTCATGGGCTTTTCCTTACCTGTGATCCTCCTCCCAAAGCACAGCTTTCAGGGATACCTAGATAAATCTGTGCCTCTGAATATAGTTCCTTTCTAATCAGACATACATCCAAAGGGGGGAGGGTGCTTTTATTACAGGGAATGATCCTTTAAAAATGAACGCATGTTTTTAAAGCAATAACAAATGAGTTTTAATAAAGATTAAATGATTTTTAAAACATACTGGCTTTCTTTCCTTCAGCCACATGTAATGAAAGGGTGGGGGGTTGATTTTGAAAGTCCTGCAGCAAGCTGTAAGTAAAGGGGGACGGTGGGTTGCTTACAGGGAGTCAATAGAGGCGGGAGTGTTCATCAAGGGCAAAGAAGCACTGCAATCACACCATACCCTGGCCCGCGACAAAACACATTTTCAGGGCTTCTCTGATGCGCACCGCCTCCTGGTGTGCTCTTCTAATCGCCCTGGTGTCTGGCTGCTCGTAGTCAGCGGCCAGGCGATTAGCCTCAGCCTCCCACCCCGCCATAAAGGTATCCCCCTTACTCTCACAGAGATTGTGGAGCACACAGCAAGCAGCAATAGCTACGGGGACATTCTTTGGGCTGAGGTCTGAGCGAGTGAGTAATGATCGAAAGCGCCCCTTTAAACGCCCAAATGCACACTCTACCACCATCCTGCACTTGCTCAGCCTGTAGTTGAACAGCTCCTGAGCACTGTCCAGGCTGCCTGTGTATGGCTTCATGAGCCACGGCATCAAGGGGTAGGCTGGGTCACCCAGGATAACGACAGGCATCTCAACATCGCCCACTGTTATTTTCTGGTCTGGGAAGTAATTTCCTTGATGCAGTCGTTTAAAGAGAGTACTGTTTCTGAAGACGCGCGCGTCATGAACCCTTCCTGGCCATCCCACGTGGATGCTGGTGAAACGTCCCTTGTGATCCACCAGTGCTTGCAGCACCATGGAAAAGTACCCCTTGCGGTTCACGTACTCGGCGCCCTGGTGCTCTGGGGCCAAGATAGGGATATGGGTTCCATCTATGGCCCCTCCACAGTTAGGGAATCCCATTGCAGCAAAGCCATCCACTCTGACCTGCACGTTTCCCAGAGTCACAAACTTTCGTAGCAGCAGCCTAACGATTGCTTTGGCTACTTGCATCACAGCAGCCCCCACGGTAGATTTTCCCACTCCAAATTGATTCGCGACTGACCGGTAGCTGTCTGGAGTTGCAAGCTTCCAGAGGGCTATTGCCACTCGCTTCTCCACTGTGAGGGCTGCTCTCATCTTAGTATTATGGCGTTTCAGGGCAGGGGAAAGCAAGTCACAAAGTTCAAAGAAAGTGCTCTTACGCATGCGAAAGTTTTGCAGCCACTGGGAATCGTCCCACACCTGCAAAACTATGCGGTCCCACCAGTCTGTGCTTGTTTCCCGTGCCCAAAATCGGCGTTCAATGGGTAGAAGCTGCCCCATTACCAGCAGTAGCTCCAAAATGCTGGGTCCCGCGGTTAGGGAGAATTCAGTCTCCATGTCGTCATCGCTCTCGTCGGTGCGCTGTCGTAGCTGCCTCCTCCTCCTCCTCCTCTTCTCCCTCTCCTGAATTTGCAGTTCATGGCTCAGCATAGACAGCACGATCGTGCGCGAGGTGTTTACAACTTGCACGATTGCGTTACTGATCTCAGCAGGGTCCATGGTCTCAGCAGGGTCCATGCTTGCTGTGCTATGGCGTTTGCTCTCTTCACCCAGGAAAAAAGGCGCGAAATGGTTGGCTGCTGCTTTCACAAAGGGAGGGGTGAGGCTGTACCCAGCACCACCCGGGACAATGTTTTTGGTCCCAGCAGGCACTGGGCTGTCAACCAGGAAGTGGGAACTATGGGATAGCTGTGTAACAGCTACCCACAGTGCACCGCTCCTGAAATCGACGCAAGACGTGGGCCATGGACGCACAAATTCGATTTTAGATTTTAGGTATAGATGCTCTAAATCGATTTTATAAATTCGGTTTTATAAAATCGATTTAGATAACTTCGATTTACTTCTGTCGTGTAGACAAGGCCTATGCTTCTAGGCTGGGGAAGTGGGAGGGACTGTGGGAGATGGGGGGTGGAGCAGCCAGTCCTCGTTAAGAGAAGGGTGCTTGGCAGCCTCTTGCTTCTTGATGGGTGCACTCACACAGCAGAACACAGTGAGGCTACACCGCAGAGTGGGGAAGAGAAGGCACGTACAGCAACATGAACACAGTGTTCAGCTGAACAATATTCAGGAGGCATTGGTCAGAGCCTTCCCATGCTCATAAAACTCACGCTGGTAAATATCTTTGCACGCTGCATTGAGACATGCAACCCCTCCTGCCCCACAGGCTGTTTTATTCTCAAGCCGGCATGTGACACTCCCAGCCAAGCTGCAGGAGAAAAATCCTATACTGCCCTATGCCCTCTAACTAGCTTAGATTTGTTTTTAGCTTTGGCTTCTTCAATTTCCAACTCAGCATCTGTCAAGAAGAGCGGTTTCCAAAAGGAAGCCCCGAAGAAGGGCACAAATGGGTTAATTACATAAGACAGATGATTACAGGATGAAGGAAATTAAACAGATGGACAGCACTTCCTCCTTTGAGCTGGGATGTTATCCTGCCACTAACTACTGAGTTATAAAACAATCTACATTATTCTTGTGTTCCAGAAAATGATACAGTGATCAGCATGAAAATGGGCCATAAAACCTGAACTGAGCTCTTCCCTATTTACGAGGAATGAAATAGTGGTTTTGTGAGAGCAATGGCTGCAGATGGCATTATACAGCCCTGAATAAGTGTGTTCTACTCCGCAGAGTGAAATCAGGATTGAACAGGCCCTTGTCACTTCCATTGCTGCAGACCCCCTTGTTTTTAATCTATTCTTTGGCAACTATTTGCCTCCATTTGGTGCTGTTTTCTGCTCCTCGTATCTGTACAGATTGTGTGACCTGAAATTCACCGCTTGAGACCCTTCCCTCGGCCGATCTGAAAACGTGCCGGCTTTGAATTAAGCAGGATCGAAACACTGGTGTCCCCTAATGAGCTGATCAACTAACCCATTTGAGTCAGCCTGAAGAATAAAAGAAGAGAGGGGAGCCAGGCTGCCTGCTGCTGCTCCAACAGGAAAATGAACGAGCGTGCCTTTCTCCCATCACTGTTTTATGGCTCTCCCAAATACTAAATCACGGGGCTCTCCCACTCTCTGACATGGAGATCAAGGGCATTGCTCATGGCAAACAGAGAGCATGGATGGCCTGTGAAAGAAGTGTAATAAAGGCTCAGGAGAGCTGCCAAGGTCATGGTGTTTAAAGGGAGCCTTTGAAAGGACAGACTACGTGCAAGTCGGAACGTTTGGGTTTGGAACTTTTCCAAAGGGCTAGGCCCAAATTTGCAGGCGGAAAGAAGAAAGAAGCCAATGCCAGGGTGCCCTCTGCTGGAGAGGCATGGCTATAAAACTGTGTTATACCCGTAACTTAAAGTCTATGCTGTTTTCCCCTAAAAACTTGCTCAGGGGGAGGCAACTCTGCAGGGATGACCCACGGCCCCAGCCAGTATGCCAGCAGCAAGGAGAACGAGAGTGCACGCTACCTGTTTAGGGGTATGAAGCAGCTCCTGAGCAATGGTTGTAGCCACAATAGCTCCGTTATTTGCCAGGCTTGGCTGAAGGAAAAGCGACAGCCCAGCCACCATCTGCACCCCGAGGTCTGTTATGGTCACTTTGTCATCTAGCACCGTCACTGTCTTCTCTGCCAGAATGGAATCCGACAGAGGAGAAAAAACCTTTGGAGAAACAGAAAGGGAACAGCATCAGGAAAGGGTTAAAACAACTACAGTGACCCTTCTCATCACATCATCTGCTCCTGCTCCCAAAGCCTTGCTCTAGGCACAGAAACTGGGTGAAGGAGGACATGGAGAGGACACACTGGTTTCATGCAGGAAGCAAGGAGAACCCATTCGATGGAGAGATTACAGCTCAAAGCCACTGTATCAAATACCACTTTGGGAGCTATCTTATTTTACTCCCATTATTTCCACTACTTTCTTATCAGCCTCTCTCTCCTAATTTTGGTCCTGATCCTGCAAGGGGCTGAGCCCCCTCAACTCTCAATGGCTTCAAAGGGTGCTGGAGGCTCTCAGCACCTTCCAGGATTTATCCTTCATTTTTCCATTTCCATATCCATTTCTCTGTCCCTGCCGTTTCTAATTGACCATGCAGCCCATTCTCAAGTGGGATATTGTTCCCCTTATGCAAATGGCTACTCCCTATCCATCTCCGAACATTTAGAGAGCAGAGGACAGTTACTCAAACACACACAGTCTCTCCCACCCACTGTCTGTGGCTACATTTGCAGTTTGTGCACTGAACTCTGCTGACTCCAACCAGGACACTGATGGCCAAATCCTCAGCCAGTGGAAATCAGCACAGCATTATGGTCTTCAGTTTACACCAGCTAAGAATCTGGCCCTAAGAGTAACTTTCACAGGCATGGAACTCCCTCCACTCCAGTTGACACCCATTAGAGTTATGGGTGCTCGGTATCTCTGAAAATCAGGCCCTCTGCCTCCAGGCAGCAGTTCCACTAGTTGAACTGCAGGGGGAGCCTCACCCCATGTGGGAAAGCAGGATGTTTACCAAGATCTTCACGGGTGCAAGAGCTGTCCAGTAAGGGATGGCTGAAATACAGGTTTTGATCTGTCTCCCTACAATGGCGGGGGCTTTTGCTTTATTTGTTCGAACTGAATGGAGATGGAATGCATGTGTGTGAAATTCTGGGAGGCCACAGCCTTGCTACAACAGATGATTACATTCCAAAGCAGTGCTGTTTTAGCAGAACACTCTACTAGCTCTTCCAGGTGTTAATGCAGGAATGGTAGAACCCAGAGCAGTTCAGTTTATGTACCTGGATTGTTGTCATTCCTACTTCTTGTCCAATCAAAATCCTTCCTTCTTGTAGCCTGGCAATGTGAGGCTCCTCCAACTTCATAAAGTCCATCACCAGATCCGTAATGTCAAACTGCCAGTCAGAACCCAGCAAGTAGTTCAGCTGACTCCAAGGGCTAGAGTCCTCGGCGACAAACTGAGTAAGGACTCGCACCATGGCATGCTGGTACTGGAGCGCACAGCCTCTTCCCTTCCGCTCATCTTCATCCTCATCATCACTGTCCCTTGTGGGTCTTGAAAAAAAGAAAAAGGAAACATAAAAAAAAGGTTTGAGGACAAAACTCCTTCATAGTCTCTTTCCCTGCAGCGAAAACTAAGAGCAAAGTGCTAAGCAAGGAAAACACTTCTTGGAATAAAATCAATTAAGAGCAGAAAAACGATCAACTGAGCAGATTTGATCAGAGCAACTGAAAGTGCATACGGAGCCCGACAGTCATTATTGCATGCTATAGCACACAGGTACACACCCTTAAGTGTCGTTGCTGATTCTTGGCATTACACAGGCGATCGTGATAGGTGTATGATATTGGTGTCTTATCTTTGAAGATCTCCACTGAAATACCAGAATGCAGAGACGGTCAGAACCAAAACTCCCTTCCAGTCTCCCTTGAACTATGGGTTGGAGTCGAGTCCAACTCTACCACTGGACCATCTAGGTAAATGATTTAGGAGCACATATCCCATTGAAAAACAGTGACTACCCTGGGGGAAACCTGGGATCCAGATGCAACCTCTGTACCGTGAGCTGTTCTTCCTGGAGCTTAAAATCAGCTCCATTCATTGCAAGAAAATGCCTGATATAAATGAAGCGACTAAACCCACCTCTTATTGGAGACAATGGGGACTCTCCAGCCTTTTATTTGGCTTAGCTCAGTGTCCGAAATATCAATCTGAAGAGGCAGGCGTGGAACCCAGACTGTGATTTGCAGAGGGGCGCTCAGATATTGGTATGTGAAATTCACTACTGCATCCACCTGGCCTTTCATTTCTTTGCCATTGACAAACACATAGTCACATCTGTCAGAAACCTAAAGGAGAGGAAGGTAGGGGGAAAAGAGAGAGAGAAAAGAAGGTAATCACTGCGACAAAGCAGGCTCAAAGTGGAAACCTGGCATATGAAAAACAAAAACAAACAAAAAAGGCTCCCTTCTCCTTACGCATGTTAATAATGGCGTTTTACAATAGAACCAGCTGAACACAAAAATCCTCCACCAGCTCAGGAGGCATAATTATGCTGGAGATGCCTAAAGACTGGATACGATTTCTGAAGCTGCTGGCTGGCTTTTCTATTTGTTATTCAACGAGCTACTAGCTGATCACATCTCTATGAAACTCATAAAACAAGAGTCTCCGTCACAGCATGGGCAAAAGAAACCAAATAACCCCAAACTGGACTAGCTGGATGCAGGCAGCAAATATAAAGCTCTACCCCAAGCAGAGTTTTCACCTTCACTCTAGCGTGACACTGTTTAGTGTCACACATCGGTCTGAGGATGAAGCCGGCTCTGGAGTGAATTTCATATGGAGAATGGAAACAAAAACATATTCATTTCCTCTGCAATAAACATTATCTGTTTATAAATGTTTACATTTTGATTAAAGCCATAAAGTAATTCTAAACACTGCAGTAGATTTATCATTAACATGTAAATACTGTCCTGAAATATAAGCAAGCATTAGCATAGTCATGTAAGAGTTATACCAGTAATCACTTCTTTAATCAATGTTGTAATTTACAGACCATTGAGTTTTCTCATTTATTACCTTACTGAGTACTAGTGGGATGGAATAGAATCCCTCCAGAATATATAAACCATTAAGAGGGATGCAGATAGTATGAAGTGGCTCGGTGCGATAAAGTCATTGTCAAATCTATTCCTAAAGGTGTCATAAACGTCTGGGGAAATCTTGCGGCACATTAATCATACATTAAGTGGCTAGCAATGGGAGCTGTTGCATTACTAAATGAGCTGGCATGTCTGCAGAAATTACAAGTAAACCCAACAGATATCTTCAATTCACGTGCTTTCTCCCTCCCCTTCAGAAACCTATTTCATCTTCTGTAATGAATGTCATTAGCACTGGTAATGGCCCTCCCACCTGAACATCTATTCATACCATCATCTGCTCCCTTTGATTTTGTCTTTCCCCATACCACTTTATTCAAATGATGCTTATCACATGGAATAGCTCAAGTCCCCAGGCTAATCAAATGGATGGGTGCCCTCTATGACCATGGATAAACACAAGAGCTAGATGTGCTAAACCGTTCCCAGTTATACAGCACATGTCCAATCTGTATCCTCTAGCAGTTTAGGCACTGCTCACTTACTGGTATAACAGTCAGGAGAAATATTTCAAGGGAAGACCTCAGAGACATAATCTGAGCACAGTTTAATGAAATGATACACCACAACCATCTTGAATGATTGTAAATGAGTCCTACTCACTGGATACAATACTATCTAATACAATACAGGACCCATCTGTTTGTTTAGCCTTTTTTCCTCATGTTATGTTTAATGGACATAAGGTGGGAAATGTTCCCTTTTTTCCATAGATGGACAGTGTGTCCTGTTTTAATATATGTTACATATGAGTGTGGTCTATAATTTACAAAACGGACTACATTTTCGTATTAGTTTGTATATGAGCTATATATTATCATCTCTCTCTTGTGCTGCAATGACATATGTGCTACTTATATATGATTCACATGCAAGCTATACAGATCTTTGTTCTAGATGGTGACTCTTGATTTTCATGATGCTGTTAACAGTGACACTTTATCCCCTCTGTACAGAGTTATGACATCAGGAATCCATTATAAAAAGGAGGATTTATTAAAGAAAACAACTACAATTACAGACAGGCTTCTACACAGCTTCAGTTCCAGCTTTGTCATCTTTGTTTGCCCAGCACCCATTCTGCCTGGAGCTCTATACAGCACACAGAGAACGTAGCTACTGAATAATGTACTGCAAGTAAATAGATCATTGCATATGGTCTATTGCTCTGAACAAAAAACTGGGAGCAAAGAAGTCCTTGTTTCTAATCACGGCTCTTGTCTTGGTTCTAATCTCTGATGCCCTGTGTGGTCTCAGGCAAGTCACTTTAACTCTGTGTCCCCCATCTTCAGAATGGGGATGGCAATATTTACGCACCTGTTGGGGTGCTGCGAGCCTCAGGGCTTGTCTATGTGTGGAGGCAATGTGCTTTACAGGAGTATAATACTCATGTATTGAGCATTTATTAGTCCATGTAGACCCTGCTGGGGCATTTAAACACAGTGCTGTTTGAAGCAGTTCTACAGCAAAGCGTATGAGATGACCTTAAGTGTGCACCAGCAGGGTCTACATGGGCCCATTAATGTGCAACTCACTAGTGCGCTTTAGAAATCACCCCCCTAGAGTGCATGACCCCTCCGTGTAGCTAGCGGGCGTGACTCAGCTAGAGAGCTGCGTGCCACTTGGGTTCCCGTCCCATTGCGCCAAATGTCTGTTTCATGGAGCAAAGTGGGAAGTTAGAGCTTTATGGCGAGGAATCCTGGCTTCTGTGCAGTCGGGAGCCTTTACAGCAGAGCCTTCCTTTAACATTGTTCTGCTGCCACTGCTGTCACAGGCTCAAGGACTCCCTCAGGGGCAGGGCGCGGTGGGGAGGTCAGAGGTGTAAGCGTGGAATGGAAGATTCCCTTGCAGGGAGCGAGAGCCTTCAGCAGTGACTGGCCCTCCTGCTGCCCCGAGGAACCTGAGGGAGATTAGCTTGGTGCTGCAATAACTCCCACTCTGATATCTCCGGGTTAGCAGGGGATGGTGATATCTGATGCCTCCCCCATCCTCCCCCCCTTCTCTCTCTCTCTCTTTCTAGCAGGCGGCTTGCCTGAGTCTATTCTGTTTCAGGACAATAGCTCCTCTGTGATATACTCACAGTGAGGGACATCTGTATGCGGATCAAAGGTTTGTGATGAAATGTTCACCTTCAGACTGACCCAGGTGTACTGGACCTAGAGCTATGATTTAATAGGAACAGAAGCCAAACATTGCTGGGAACCGAACAAATAAGTCTATCAGGGAAAAAACAACAACAATAGCAGCAAATCCTCAATTTGTAAATGCTTTTGGGCTGATGTCCAACCTCCAGCTTTCCTTGCAACACTGTTGTAGAGCTGCAGAGGCCTGCTAGGAACAAATGGCTAAACAAACGTATCTAGCCTCGCATCTTAAGGAAGCAGCTACTGTAGCAATCAAGCTGCTATTAAAAATTGATGCAGGTTAATATTTATTACTGGGTATGCGTCAACCAGAGTGGCAGGCCTTTTTGACTTGCATTGAGAAAAAAAAAAGGTCTTTTCACCAAGTCCAAGCATCCTTACCATCCTTTACACATGCTCCATCTTTGGCTCCTATATTTCCAATATAGCGCTAGCATGGGGAATGGGGGCAAGTCCCAAGCTCTCAACTGTCAGTGAAAGTATTTTTGACTATTTCACTTTCATGCAGCCATCCGTCTCGGGGCTGCCCAGATTGCATTTGAAGTGCATTCTCACACAGGGAAGCACGGGGTGGTAGTGATGTTTCCCGAGCTAGTGTCTCAGAGCAGATGAAAGGGAGAAGAGGGTGGTATCTCGGCACCCAATTCACAAGGTACGCGTCATCTGCACATGCATATGAATAAGACACCGGCTCTCTGAAAATGCCCCATTAAAATTGTGCATAGTCTGCAGCTTTTAGGGTGACCAGATGTCCTGATTTTATAGGGAGAGTCCCGATTTTCGGGTTTTTTTCTTATATAGGCTCCTATTATCCCGCACCCCCATCCCGATTTTTCACACTTGCTGTCTGGTCACCCTAGCAGGTTTGGTCATCACACAATCCTTGGTCAGCTTAGTATGGAAGGGTAAGCAAAGTGAGATTGCTTCCTCATTCCTTCGCTCACCTAACAATGGTTTTAAAAAAATGAAATAAAAAGGTTTTCCCAGCTTCAGTGGGCAAATCCAGATCTAAACCCAAATGCACTGATTCCTGCCAGAATTTAGCACAACCTAGAGTCTCCCTGTTTAACGAGCACCTAACCTCACAACTCCTATTCACACCAACAGTGGGTTCCTTACTAGAGGAACTAGGGGACTGCTAGGAGTGACTGAGTCACCTAGGAACGGGCTATCATAGATCACATCAGATTAGCTGGAAAGCAGATCCCAGTCATCTTATTTTTTGGATGGGTTTAAACTCGTATTCTGGTCATTGTTCTGCAGAGACATTAGGTTAATTCAGTGTCTTCCCCATGAAGATATGCATGGCTATGTCTACACGATGAGCTAGGAGTGTGATTCCCAGCTCATGTAGACATACTAGGGCTAGCTCTCATCGAGACAGCGGGGTGAAAATAGTAGTGTATCTGCAGGAGCAGGAGCAGCAGCGGCGGCATGTGCTAGCTGCCCTGTGTACATACCCCTGAGGTTCAGGCAGGTTGTGTCAGAGACCGGGGCGTGGGTGGTTAGGCAGAGTGGTTAAAGCAGGAGTCATGCCTAGTGGTTACAGCAGGAGTAGGCGCTCAGGGTCAGAGTTCAGGTGCCAGAACTGAAGACAGGAATTGGAGCCATGGGTCAGACCTGGGTTACAGGGAGCGAGGCAGAGCAGGAGCAGGCCTGGGAACAAGCAGGGACTACTGCAGCCCTGGACGATGCTTTGAGCCGCTCTTGGCCTAATGCTGCTGCTGGGCTTCAGAGAATGCCTGGTGGTTCCTCCAGCCAATCAGGAGGTCTGGCCAATTAGGTGATTTTGCTGCAAGCCAAGCGTGATTCAGCTGCGTGTCCTCTCCGGTGCTTACTAGGGAGCTAGCTAGTCAGGGGCTCAGTGCCGGTGAACCCTAATTCCCAATAGGTTTGTACTTGGGATGGCTAGTTTTCACCTCGCTTGCTCGAGTTAGCAATAGCATTGAAACCAGGGCAGCACGGACTTCAGCAGGGGCTGGGCAAGCCCGCCCCAGACTCTGGGTTTATTCTCAGGTGGCGAGCCCATGCGGATGCCTGTGCTGCCGCACCTAGGCGAGGTCAGGTACGTTTAAGAATGTTGCAGCCACTCCTCTAACCCTCCTACAGGCATAGCGATAGGGAAGTTCTAGTCCATTTCTTGTACTGTGGTACCTGAGCACCTTCTAGAAGTGCTTTAAGCAATGTGACTAGCGCCCATCATCTGTGATTCCGGTCCACAATAACTCATTGAGCCCAGGACAGAAGCTGGAGACTGTCTGTGTGAACAGGTGATATCAGTCTCTCTTCCCTCCCTCACCTTCCAGTGTTTACATTTTTCAGCGTGAAAAGATTTTCCCTTTGAAACGTCCTTTTATCTCTTGCATCTAAAAGGTGAGAGATGATGAAGAGAGCTCCTGCTTAGCCATCACCTTTATGCAAAGGATCTGCTCCACTCGGTGTAGCGGATCAGCGAAAAGTTTTGAATTTTAAGGAGCTCTCTGATGCCATTTCAGCACTTCCCTTCCTATTAAAGTTGGCATTACAGCTACTTTTCCCTAGCTATTTTTCTAACTTTAGACCAAAAAGACAAAGAAAAAAAAAGAGAGAGAGAGACGAAAAGCCAGGGCTAAGTAAAATTTCTCAGACGTTTCCTTTCTCTATGCTTTATTTTTTGTGCTCCCTTCTAGCAAAGACCACTTAGGCTCCAAGTGGCTTGGATGGTTTCATCCTGTGACAAACCACATTTTAGAGAGCTGGTAGCCTGGAACAGAAACATCAAATCAACCCCCCCAGAGCATGACCTGCGGTTGCTTTGAGAACTGTGCTGTAGTACCCTGGAACTTTGCAATTTGGGAGGGAATGCGAGCTCCCTGCTAATAAAGCAGAAACAGAACTTGGTTGTAATGAATATAGAGGGGATTCTTTACTGAGGGCCCTGGACACAGACAAGACAGCATACTTCTCCCTTGCTTGCAGACTGAGGCTGTTATCCTGCAGTGAGCTCTGTCGCAGGATGATGAAGGCCTTTCATAGCATATACTGCCTAGTGTCCTTACGCAGAGTCTCACTACCTTCTGACCTGGACTCGGAAATCACGGAAGGGAATGCTGCCTCCATTACAGAGAAGGAGGCACCAGGAAGGACTGTCTTGGGGCTTTGACCTCTGTTGCAGATTCCTAGAGCCCTGAACATCTGCAGATATCCATGGGCCCTATTTGCGGATCGCAAGTGGATGTGAATACAAATTTTGTATCCACGAAGGGCTCTACAGATTCCGGAGCGATTTATATTAAGATACAGTCAGGCACAGACACGTCGCAAGGCAAATTTTGTGTCAAATGGAAGCCAAGACTCTTAGGTTTTGAAAGACGGTTGGAATCAAAAACTTATCTGCTCCATTTCAGATCTGTGTAACCCTGCTGTGGAAAGAATGACTTGTAAAAGGCCTGGAAATTAATGAGATGAACGGACTCTTTTAGCGTAATGTAAGCTTCTTCACTCTCCCCAAGCTTCTTTCACCTCTGGAAACAGGCTTTAAATTTGGCCCATACTGCCAGGGCTCTAAAGGACAAGGAATTAAAAAAAAAAAAAAAAAAAAAAGGAGAGAAGCTTTTAATATGGCATTTGTAAAAGTTTCTGAGCACTACCAGTTCGCAAGGTACCAGTCCAGTTCCTGGTGCACATCACAAAGTCTGTCTGGCTTAGCCTTAATTATGCAGTCTGCAAGCTATAAAGCCCTGGAACTAAAAATGTAAAGAACAGAAATGTCTCATTATGATAGCTGTAGGTGTCCTGCCTGCGTCCATTAACCTACTGGACCTGGGAAGGCTTCCTGCTAGTGAAGATATATTAACACCCCCCCTCACCCCTCACAGGAGACACAGTTCAAACTCTAGTTCTTGTCAGTTGCCTTCCACACTGTCTGGCTCTCATAACTAGAAAGTAGGATGTGCCAGAACTAGAATTCAGTAAGCACATATTAGAAGCTTAGCTGGTGACAGGCTGCTGAACGCACTAGGTCTTTTGCATCCAGAAAGCTAGGTGTGAATCTTGATTAGATCACAAATGAAAAGAGTTTGACAGATATCCAGAGAATTCATTACCAAGACCCAATGCAAGCTGGTAATACACAGTAATGCTTTCCATTTACAGCATGGTGTCCTTCAAACGATTTATAGCACCCTTGAGAAGCAGGATACTACTATTATCCCTATTCTGTGGGTTGGTAAACTGAGGAAGGGAAACACAAATAACCAAAAGTCACTTGTAATTTTGGAGGCCAAATTTTAGACATCATTGGCAGGAGTCTGCATTTTGTGTGCTCAGCACCGCTCATCTGGTCTTAGGTATCTAAAACTGGGCATCTAAACATGAGGCCACGCAAATTAGAAGCACTTCAGAAAAAACGTCACCTAAGTGATTTAGCCAGGGCCACAGCGAATGAGTAGCAGAGCTGGAGATACACCTTGAAAATCCTGAGTCCCAGTTCACTGCTCTAACAGGTAGACTATACTGTCTTGTTATTTTTTAGATCATCTCCCCTCTCTATTGCACTTTAGACAAAGACACATATTACATGGCCCTAACCTAACTCTGGTTTCAATGTTCTGTGCCTGATGAACTCTTTGATGTTCCGAATATCATTTGATGACAGCACAGGCCACCAGACAATCTGATTCACTTCAGGATAAGTCACAGAATAAAGCCCAGGCTATAACAGCAGGAATGTTGCATGACAGGACAGAGATGCATCAGCAGCCATGTGAAATAGCCTGCACAGTCCTAACCTGCATTCTATTCCAGACACTGGCTTCCCCCACTGTCACTCAGTTTTAATAGGAGAGAGAAGCAGCAGCTTGTGTTTCTGACAGGAGACCATATGTCACTGAGAGTGGTTTTCTCCTATTCCTGCCTCTCACCCAATCTGTTCTTAGTGATGCAAAACCGCCTGTGATATTTTGGGTGATGGCCTCATAGAGTGAAGAAGCCACAGATGCAGTGTTGAAGAACTTGGGCCCATAGACAAGTTTTTCTTAACAAGGCACAACTTAGATGGGTTCCTCCTTTCTAGCGAGTTCCAAACCAGATTGTGCTGTCTTGTCAGGCTCCTGGCAAGGTGCTTGGGTATTTAAGGGAAGTTCTTCAATTAACGTCTCTAAAAGTTTCCGTTATGGCTTCATGAAGCTTCAGTTTCCTCTGCAGTCTGTATAAACTAATTACCCATAAAACTCGGCAAAAGGGTTTGAAATAGATGAATATACACCTTATTTATGATGATGGGTTCTGCAGTACTTGAGTTGTATCTCTTCATGCAAGTAGCTTCATTACAGCCAATAAGACTACGCATGTGACTAAGCGCCACTCAAACTAAGGGTTGCAGAACCAGACTCTAAGATTTTTAAATGACCTACAGTCTTCCAGGCCCCTCAGAACTTACTACTTTGGTATCTCTTCCACCCTTAATTCCACATGGAGTCAATTCTTCTCTTGGCCCAGGAAGACAGGACACAGCTTCCTTCAGATGCCATCAAAACTGCTCCTGAGTCAGTCACTGAGGTCACTTCTGAGGATGCTGTATTCACACTGACCACAGTCCCTGCCAGTGTGAAAACCAAACTCAGATCCCATACCTCAACCCTCCATGGTAGAAAGCTGCAGTGTCCAGCTGTCAGAGATTAAAATGTTCAATGGGATCTCCTATCAGACAGAGCCACTTTATTATTTTTCACGAACCCAATTCAACTCCCATCAGTCAATGGAAAGCCTGGAATCACTGCATCTAATCAGTCAAGTTTATATTTTTACATTCATCAGTCTGCTCTTTGGAAACTCCCTGTCAGGATGAAAAATGATTGCCTTGGCCCATTGTAAGATGAAAGGAGGCAAAATGAGCTTAAAGATCTGTGTAGAAAAGGGGAACAACTAAATACTGCCTGAGTATGTCTGTGGTGCCATGGAGGGCAAGACTCAAAACACGTTTGCTCCATTTTTAGGCTCCATCCTAAAAAGTGAAGCACACAGATACAGGAGTCCTACCATATGCATCATTTTAGAGATCTCAGATCTTATGTTTTGGCATTTAAAAGAGGCATTTGCCTGTTACTGTCAGAACAATTTAAATGTTAAAAAGATTTTGTAAAAATATTGTAATGAAAAGAAATGTTTTTATATTTTTTTTAAAATTTAGATATCATTGAAAACACTTGTAGTATAAAGAATAAAAGATAGCAACATTTAGCAATTACACCACTACCCTTATATAATGCTGTCCTTGGGAGCCAAAAAACCTTACCATGTTACAGGTGAAACCGCATTATATCGAACTTGCTATGATCCGCCAAGCGCGCAGCCTCACCTCCCCGGAGCGCTGCTTTACCGCATTATATCCGAATTCGTGTTATATCAGGTCGCATTATATTGAGGTAGAGGTGTATGTAGCACTTTTCATTTATAGATCTGATAGCTTTTACCAAAGTATCATTACCCTTATTTTCAGAAGGGGAAATTCAAGGAGGTTAAGTGATCTGACTGAAGTCACTCCTGGAAATATGGAACTGCAGTATCAAATGTGGAAGACTCCAACCCTTATGGAAAAGTCCTATAGTAGTGGTTTTCAACCTGGGGTCTGCAGACTAATGTGTAAGGTATCTGTGAAAGGTTATCATTACCATAGAACAGTGGTTTTCAATCTGTGGTCGGCAGACCCTGGGGTATCCACAGACTATGTCTAATATTTCCAAAAAGGTCCACATCTCCATCCGAAAAATTTTAGGCGTCCACAAATGAAAAAAAGTTGAAAAGCACTTCCCTATAGAATTTAACAGACAATGGTAACCCTTCTATAGACTTTTTGAACTAACCTTTAGAATTTAATAAAGTTTGATATCCTTCCACAGAATATTATAGGATTATTATTTTTTAAAATCATCTGTTGGAAAGAAAGAATTCTCTACTACATTCTATAGGTTTTGAGAGTAATTTGTATATGACTCTATAGGCTTCATCCCTATGAAAGTCTTAGGGATTTTCACATAAGGGTGTTTCTGCACCAAATCTACCTTATGTCCTAATAGTTGATCCACGAGACCCCACCCCCAAGTAGGAATTCCAAGATTGGGCCTATGATTCTGAGGAGTAGATATCTGACTCTTGGAAAAAGGGAGATGTCTGCTGAAGAACAGATCAGTTTATTTCGAGGCCAGTGTTGCATCTGGAACAAAGGTAAGGTTCAATACTGAGAATGGATACTGGTCAGTGGAGACTTAAATAAGGTTCATTTGAAAAATATGCTTTCATGCTAAAAACAGTGCGTCTGAGAAGAGCTAAAGCTTCAGCTTTGAGCTGTTCCATAATCCCCAGAATACATTCAGAGCCTTTTAATGCTGCATTCAAGGGGTCCTTAAAAATGAATCAACAACCAAAAGAGTTGATAATTGGCAGTGTGGCCCACTGACTTCAGTTGGAGTTATGGGTGTTCACTGACTCTAAAAATGAGGTCACAAGCTCCTCCCATACAGAAGGCACTAAAGAAGTAAAGGCAATAACCGAGATTTAACATCCACAGGATCCTAGCTGTTGAAAAAGTTCTATTTGATCATTCTACAAACAAGAGCGAGACTGAGAATGTTTGCCTTTAACTAGCACCCACCTATAAAACAGACTCAGAATAGTTAGAGACAGTAACTATTCCTAACCTAGAAAGGATAATTAGAGAATTGGGCAATGATTATATTTTAATGACTTATTTAAGCCAACATTCTGCCCTTCTTACAGTTTCCGTCTGTAGTTCTAAATGGGCAAAGGAGTCTATGCTGGAACATTGCAGTGTGCCTGCACATAACTGCCATGCTGTACATGCAAAATGGCTTCCTTCCTCGGGATCGATCCTTGGGAAACATTCCCAATGACCAGCACAAATGACTTCAGGATTGGGCCTTTAGAACTGATGGTGCGGAGAATCTTGGGAGATCAGGGTCATCATTCATGAAGCAATTTAGAACCCTTTAGTTTGGAAGGTTCTGCATATTTCACGCTATCATCAGAATAAACCAAACTACCTATAAACCTCTCAAAAGTTTAAAACCTCTCAAACTCTCAGACTGTTTCTTATGGAAAGGGCTGTACGTTCCCTAATCTCATTACAAAGATTGCTGGCAGATCTGCAGTGCAGCAGCGGAACATTTAACTCACCGTATCTCATTCACTATGACAGACCGAAGACAGCAGAGAGGTCACTGATGGCCAGCTGAGACTGCAGGGCATGTATTTGCTCCCAAGTGACCAGCATGTTGAAGCCGAACTGCAGACTCTCTAAGCCACATGAACCTCCAAAGCCAACATTAGCAAACAAACCAAAAATCTGTCTTGTGCTGTGCACTCTAGAGTCAAACTATTTCTGAAAAGGGTGCAAATGCAAAGCGATTGGTCCCGCTCGCTAGGGATCTGACAGACTATACGCACAAGTGAATGCGAGTTTCTTGCATGGCAGTGCAGGGTCACCGAGGTGAGCACAGAGACTGTTCCTTTCTTTAAACTTAAGACTGGTCCAAATCACATCTGCTGACTTGAATGGGAACTGCTGCATTGTTTGCTGCTTTGTAACTTTACAAAAAGTAAGTCTTCAATGATTTACACCTTTCCCTTGAGTCACAAGTCTCATACCAATGACAGATTCACAACCGTACTGATGGCTTGTATGGCAGGTTTCCTCATAGTGTAATTTAAAAAGAGCATATGATTTTAACCCCACTGGGCAGGAAAGGGAGGAGAAATGAGGGTAAATATAAGGGATCCTTAACTGCAGCAGCATCAGTTGAGACTCAATAGCACAGTACATATAAGTTTGGAGAAAGTAGTGGAGCCTCCTAACAACTGTGTTATCCTTCCCTTCCTACAAAGGTTGGGGTCTGTGTAGGTCTTGATTTTGCAGCTTTGAAGTTGATTTTGGAGCATTTCCTGTAGGTGTTGTTACTGTTACTGTTGTGGTAAGTGTTGTTACTGCCATGTCACTTTAATTGTTCATTTATGATGTACAGGTCTTCTATAACGACACACAATTAGTGAGCAGAATGAATCCACAAGATGACATGGAGAGAACTCCGCAATGATACGGTCCAATGTTTCTTTGGGTGTCCGGAAGATCTTTGCATATTATGGGTTGCTGGTGTACTTACACCTTTCACTATTGACTTCCAGGATCTCATATTAAACCAATTGTGAATTTCAATTTAAACAGAGGCTGATGATTGGAGACTTGTATTTATACATTAGGTTCCTGCTTTCTCAAATTCTTCTGTTCCCTTTCTCTCTGTGTCTCTAGTAATATAATTTCTTCTCTAAAAGCTCCATAGTCTGTTGGCATTTTTTTGGATCTGCGTCAGAAGAAAGTCTGCAGTACAGCCTAGTTTTCTGACACTCTGCTGTACTGATGTATATTGATTCAATTACATTATGAGACACTTAAAAGTACAAGAGGAATTTTTTATTTGCAGTTCTGTTCTAAATACGACATGGCATGTCAGATTTGCTCAGAGAAAAGCATGAGAGTAATGGGACTTAAGACCAGCAAATTAGAAGGATTCCCATGCTGTGTTATTTATTATCTGTTTTTAGAGTTTTTCATTTGCATCTGAATCACAAAAACACACCCTATTAGCAGAGGAAGGAAGAAATATCCGAGAAGAAGGATGGTGTCATGGTCAAGGCACTGACTGGGGACTCAGAGAAATTTGGGTTCTGTTCCTGAGTCTGCCACAGAGTCCCTTTGTGAACTTGGGAAAGTCATTTCACTTCTCTGTGCCATATGTAAAATGGGGAAACTACTACTACTAACTCTATTTGTCTTCTCTATTTAGACTGTAAACACCCTGGAGCAGAGATCATCTCTTATTATGTGTCTGTACAGTGGTCAGCACGATGGGCCCTGATCACAGCTGAGGAATCCAAATGCTACTCTAATGCAAATAATAAATACGAATTAAGAATGTTACTGCAGTTCAACTGAAACCCTAACTTTTCCCTGTAAAAAGCCCCCCCGCCACAAACCCCAAGGAACCACCACAATCCATGCTGTACTTTGGGATGAAGCAGTTGGAAATATGGCCATCCCTGTTGAACAGTGGATTAGTAGCAGCTAACAAATCATAACTCAGGAGGGCAGAAGAGTTTAAAGAGCTGGTAGCACCAGAAGTTAAGCACTGATTTCCTCATAATTTCATTGAGCTTTGCAGCACTCTCGCCAGTTGAAGTGACATTAACTAACACTGCATTGAAGCAATTGTTCAAAATCCGGTCCGCCCAGCACCACACCAGCTGTGCGGAAACCCCATTCGCTGGCAAAGTTCCCCTAGTTTTATAGTCTTGAGTTAGAAAGACTACACATTTCATCCATTCACTAATCATCTGCCTGCAGTTCAGCTCTAAAGCAACTACATCCAGCTAACCAACTCCAGACAGAATTTTATTTGACTTAAGTAAATGATGATTCATAAATCAATCACATTATATTCACTGTAAGAGGTTTTTATTGGAACTTCGTGTTCTTCCTGACCAGCTATTTTCAGCCAGAATAACCTGCTTCTTTCCCGCCAGTCAGTTGTTTTTATTTTCTCCCATCTCCTGCACTAAAAATATAATGTGCAGCTTTAAATCCTCCCAGGCTTGAAGACTTTGCAGTAGAGTCTTGTACAAAGCCTGTGTCTCTATGCCGAGATGCAATGCCAGTTTGGATTCTTTTCCTTCCCTGAGCAGCAGGTTAAAGGCCTGAGAGGAAACTGCTGGGCGTCCAAGATGTGCCAAGTCTTCTAAAGGAACTGGACTTTTTGAAACTCTTGAGATAACAGAGATGGCATCATGCTTCACAGCAACCTGCCTCTGGATGCTGCTGACAAGTGGACAAAGAGCTCAAACCCTGAACACAGCACGTAGCTATGTCCTGAACGTACTTTTCCTACTCCTGACCAGTACCTGAGGGGTCAGTCTTTTTTTTTTTTTTCTTATACATTTTGGCATCATTTGCCTAGCTTGTCATGCCAACAAAGTCCCACTGAATTGAGATGAATAGTGTCCCAAGTTATGTTCAAGGCCAGAAAACTGGCTCTTAGAGGAGTTTGATTCTGTTCTAATTTAAGTTAATAGCAGAACTCCCACTGACTTTGCTGGGAGCAGGAGCAGGCCCTACATCAACCCTGGGGCAGTTGGGTGTATGCTAGCTACTGCGGCCTTTTCCTGATGATCTGGCTAGCCTGAGTACTTCTATAGCATTGTAATGTGCCCACCAAGGAGAGTCATACGCTGACACCCATTTCTCTCTCCACACGGCACAATACTGTACTGGCTAGTGCGTTTAACACATCACCACTTTCCTCTAAGGGATGGAATATCAGCCCTGCTCCAGCATGTGTGACTTCACTGACCCTCTCCGAGGTAGCCCATAACGAGGTAATAAAGTAAGAGATCTTCTCCCTTAGCACAAGTAATAGAGGGCTGGTTTTGGAAAAGAAGATGCTGGGGAACAAAAGGTGCTGGGGTCTAAACCCCATGCTTCAGGTATAGGGTTTAAGAGGTGACTGTATGGTCTGTAGGTACAACCACAGATTCAGTACCGAGTAGGTAACTATCTGCTTAGCAGCTGGACAATGAGGTGATGGACCATCTATACATTTATTGCAGCATCACCGCGGTATCTGGCTGCCTGACAAGGCTCATGTGGAGACATTCAGGACTCAATATGAGCTCCTTCAGGATGAGGCCCTGTCATTGACTCCAGGATAAGATCTCAAGGCCCAGTGGTCTCCTATTTCCTGCAGTTTAGCCACTCAGTTGAGGAACTAGAATATAATATGTCAGCATGAAGGAGCACTGTGCAGCTCTCTCTCAAAATGCCTATGGATGAGGCTAACAGGGGAACATATTCCCAAATATATGCATCTGTCTCTGGGATCCCCTTCTATAAAATTAATGGGATAAAATAAAAGGAAAAGATTTAAAATGTATCTGACCTTTGAAAATACTGTGGAACAACCATGCTGGTAGTTAGCCAAAGAATGCAACTGAAGGCTTTCAAACAGTTCATCATTCCAGGGTGGATGTATTAAAGAAATGAATAACCAAATATCTTCCACAAAATGCACTACTGCTGATGGTTTTCCCCCCAGGGGCTGAGTATGGCGATGTCTCAAGCCACAAAATTTTAAAAGTAAGCTTTCCCTAACAAAAACCCCATGGTGCACAATTACTCACTCAGCTGCTTAGGAAAACTGCTCCCTGTCTTACTGTTTGAGATTCTGCTGGGTTACACAGTATGTAGCATCCAGGCTGCTTTAATCTGAACGGATACACAAATGAGTAGCAGGCATCTGAGCAAAGGGATCATGTCTCTTTTATCAGAATGGGTTTGATTTTGTATAGCTGTCTTTCCATTACAATTAGCAAAAATCTGCAGAAGGTCCTTTCCTACGCTTATGCATGCTGAGTCACTTTACTTTTGTGCGTAGTTCCACTGAAATCAGCAATATTCTGAGAAAATTATATGCGTCTTTAGGCAAATACTGTGATCTTGGTGAGTGCCAATAAATCTCACGACTATCAGCTTGAAATCTTTAACACCAACAGTGTTATTAATATTTTTACTATTAGCAAAACAGGCAGCAATAAGGCTGGGCCTGAACCACCAAAATTCTGAGCCAGATTTTCAAGTCCCAAAAGTTGAGAGATGTTTTGATCTTGGGGGTTATTTCAGACCATTATAACAGGGACTGCTGGGAAATTTGGATTTTGAACCCAGATTCAGTTCTAAAAGTTCCTAGATAACTGTGTAATACAGTAGCCTTGTCCATGTGATTAGGTCTCCCTCTCGTGGTTGGTCTCAGTATGACTAAGAGCCTGCTATTTACTAACAGCCACTAAAGTTTTCCCTTAATTTAGGATCTTGTGCTTTTGATTTTGAAGGCTCCAGTTCAATACACAGTGATGACCATTGGTTCTGTATGTGTGAATCCATATTCATTACATTTGGATCCATGGTTTTGGTTTGAAACCTTCTCCAAGGCGTAAATGTAAATAAAAAGAAATCGGATTGTAAGTGCTTCAGGACAGGGATCATGTGTAGTACTATGAAACACTGATCCTGAATGGGGCCTTTGGGCCCTACAGCCATAACAGTTATAGATAACAATAGCATTAGAGTGCACTGGTATGATCATACCACCTCTTAGCTCATTTAGCAATGCTAAGAAAGCTAGTCAAAGAATGACAAAACCCCAAACCAGATGCTTAAACTAGCTTCTGGAATAAACGGAGCCGTTGCTGTACAACTAGAATACAAGGGCAGATGAACTCAGATTGGAGAAATATCCTCAGCTTGAGCCTCTTTAGTTCGGGACTGACACAAAGGGTTACAAGCTCCCCAAACTCAGCTCTTCTTGGTGTGGACCTGCCCTTGTTCAAGCTGTGAGCAGACCCCTCTGAAGCCAGCTCATATTTGCTCCTAAATGAGCTGTATGGAAGGATTCACAAGAGCAGCTAAATTCTTCCTGGGTTTCCATGAGATTAAAAAATGCCTGGGATTGGGAAGCTGGAATCATTATTAATGGTTTCAGATACATAGATCAAAGTAGAACTTGGCTGATTTATTTAAGTGCCATAATAAATTTCTTGTCCACCTTTAAAAGATCAGGACCATTGTGTGAAGGTCTGGAGCACTCGAGCACTTTTATAACTCATGAAATCAACTGTACATTTGGGAGCAAAGGAGCTGTAATGCTGGCAGAAGCTGAAACTGAAGGGGTAAAAAAACAGAAAGGCAGCAGATCAAGGCAGGACACTCAACTACCCAGAGACAAGTCTCATAGCTGGGGAAAGCATTACATGCTACTTGCAAACGCATTCTATTTTTAGATCACCACTATGCCCTGTTACCTGGAATCATGTCACTGCAGTCAAACCTGGGGCACTGTAAAATGAATGCAAATGGGCTTTTCTCTGATGGCACTTCAAATCACAGGGAAGAAATATCACCTACTTGCTCTTTGCTTGAATCGTAGGACGAGCTATTTAATTACCTGGTGACTAATTACCAGGGCCAAATCCTGAGAAGTGCTGATCACCTGCAGCTTCCATTGTTAAGCTGTTTGAATGCAAAGCTTAATGCAAATTCCATACAGGCTGAAACCACGTGAAAAATGTTTTGTATTAACTCCAACAGGGTGAAATCTCTGAGTTTCATATTGCTCTTGTCAATCTCCTACTGCCCCTGCATTTTTTTTTTATAGTCAAATAGTTCCAGTTCGCTGCACAGGCTCCACTATAGACTTGCATATTTTTTTTTATTGATCATGTTTTTTATAATAGTGCCAATGGGGCCAAGGGAATGTGTTCACCTTGTGCCAGCTATTGTACAAACCGAGCAAGTGACGGGCCCTGCCCCGAAGAGCTTACCATCTCGTCGGACAAAGGGTAGAGGAATGGGAAAGAACATACAAGCGGAGAAAACAATGTGATGGCTGCAAAAGTCATGTTAGTTCTATAACTGTATTTTATTTTATCTTTGTTATTTAACTCCTTTCCTTGGGGTTATGTTAGGGTGATGAGCTGGAAAGGCTAAAGAAGGGAGAGGGTGGGAGGGGTTGGAGCAAACAGAATCAGCATAGGGGAGTAGCCATTCAACACCCATCGGCTTGACCTTTATTTGGATTGCTCCCTTCCCTCACCACCACCCTGCCCCCCGGAATAGGATAGAATTTAAAACAATACAGAGCTCCTCAGAAAAACCAAGAAATTTCCTTCAGTATGAACTCTGCACACACACACACACACCACCCTTATTGAAGATACCACTTTCCTTTCCCAGTAACCACGGGAGTCTTATTTATTAGAGCCAAAGTTTTCAGTTCTAAGACTGTGCTTGATGAAAAAATCCAAAATGAAATTTTTCACAGGAAAATGACACTGATTTATTTGGTAGAGAATGGATGGGAAATTTCAAAATATTTTTGTTCAGTTTTCAACTGCATTTTTCATTTTGGGTTGGTTTTTGAAAACTGAATCAAAGCAAAAAGCTTCATATAAAGTAGAATGCAATTCTTCAGAATTTCCAATGAAAGCTGGAGTGTTTTAAAAGAAAAATTTTAGATGAAAATTTTTTCTTTAGCATTTTTCACTGCAACTTTTTTTTAAACTAGCTTTATTATTAAAGATAGAGATGATGGGGATTAGTACAGGAACTGTAAAATGGAGGGGATGAGAATGTGTTAAGCTAAAAGGAGAACTATTAAGCTTAAGGGAGATTACTCTAGTCTGGCACTCTCTGGTCCAGCAACATCCATGGTCCGGCATGATTTTATGTTTTTTGTGCTTTATCTACTCATTTTCGTGGCCAATACAGTAAAATTGTGTAACAACACTAACACTTTGTTAAGAAGAGAGCCGGTAAGCCTTGGATAGGCAGCGTTGCAAGTGTCATTCAGTTTATTTACCTCGGCGAGATAAAAATAAAGAGACCCGCTCACTACAATATTGACCTCCTGTGGTTTGGCAAATTCTCTGGTTCGGCACTGGTCAGGTCCTGAGGGTAACGGACTAGAGAGGTTCAACCTGTGGTAGAGTTCCTCAAGAACTGGTCTTGGAACCAACCTACCTTGCACAAAACGGTTGTGCGCTAATGGAATTTGCTGATGACACAGAGTTGGGAAGTATCCTCCAGGCATAGGGAAATAGAAAATTATGCAGGACCTTGAAGATGGGAGTAACAGAAATGGGCTGTATGAAGGGCAAGGTCATGCATTTAGGGACTAATAACACGAATTTCTGCTATAAACTGGGGGCTCGTCAGTTGGAAATGACAGAAGAGGAGAATGACCAATTCAGCCAGGTCTATTGGAGAATAACTATAAGTCACCAATGTGGTGCTACCATGGAAAAGGCAAATGTGATCCTAGGATGTATCAGGCGAGATATTTCCAGTAGAGAGACGGAAGCATTAATGTCATTATTCAAGGCACCAGTGAGATATCAAATGGAATATCCTGTATAATTCTGGTCACCTGTGTTCAAGAAATATGAATTCACACTTGAATAAGGTGCAGAGAAGAGCTCTAGAATAATCAGGGGAATGGAAGGCCTATCTTATGAGAGTAGGTTAAAAGAGTCTAGCAAAATAAAGGCTGAGAAGGGATATAGTTGCTCTGTATAAACATATCAGAGAGAAGAGTTATTTGAACTAAGAGACAAGGTTGGCACAAGAATAAATTGGCCGTGAATAAACTTAGGGTGAAAAGTAGAAGAAGGATTCTAACCATCAGAGAGGAGTGACATTCTGGAACAGCCTTTCAGTAAGAGTAGTGGGAAAAAACAACCTAACTAGTTGTAAAATGGAGCTTGATAAATTTATGAATGGGATTATATAAGAGGGTTGTCCGTGATAGCAGGGGACTGGACTCAATGACCCAGGAGGTCCTGTCCAGCCCTATCGTCCTGTTATTTATAGCAGTTAATATTTGCATGTGATAGATGCATCCCCTCAAGTGCACTGCACATTTTTCTGAAAGTAACAACAGCTTCTCTATTAATCTGAATCATTTCAGAACATTTTATCAGAGGAAGAAATTACATCTCAAAAATTCCTCCATTCAACTCCAACGAACATCTGAGTGCTAGTTTCCAGTTTTTTATTTCACTTTAACCTCAGAGCAGTTAGAAAGATGGGCTTTTAGAACCCACCTAAAAAACAGAACTAATGCAAAAGGCCTCCTCCTGGAAAATGCTTGCTGTAGAGACAAAAGTCTTTGGGAAAAGGCCTGTGGGTATGTCTACACTACAAATGCTACTGCGGTGGCATAGACACTTAACTATAGAGACATAACAGGTTTTTCTGCCATTGTAGTAAACCCTCACCCTTGAGAAGTGGTAGCTAGGTCCATCAACCTAGGTCACCTAATTTACGTTGCTCAGGGATGTGAATTTTTCACAGCCCTGCGTGACATAGCTCGGGTGACCCAAGTTTTAGATGCCAACCAGGCCTAAGAGTAGAGCTTGAAATGCTAATAGGACATAACACTTCAAGACAACATTGTCCTTTTCAGATCATCAAATGCTTTGAGAATTGCAATTGCTCAAGAAACACTGATATTAAATAGCCTGAAGGGGGCTCTCTTTTGGTAGGAGGGTTTGTTTTTTCTTTCAATTTTTAATCAGATATTTTCTTCAACCCATCAAATAATTACTCTGGGCTTTTAATATATTTTTGGCCGTCACTCTACTGTCATTGCAAATATGGACATCATCTAGTGAGGATGAACCTCTGTGTGATTCTGTTTCTTCTACAGGCAACAGCCTTCTTCCCCCAAACCCACTGGATCCCTTAACTATACAGATCCCAGGGATCCACTGGGGGCACAAGAACATCTGCACAAAGGCCCTGTGCACTGGCTTGGAGGCCTCCTGCTGCTGTCCTCTGTCCATTATTTCAAAGAGTGACTAAGTTTCTGAGCCCACCTGGTTTCTTTTCTTTGTCCCCTTGGTTTGAAGATGGCAAATTGTTTCAATGATTATTCATTAAAGAATTAACTTGTTTCATACTTATTCTAATGAAGGTAATCACAATAAATTAATTGGGGGCAGTGTTTATGCGGCTGTAATAAAGACTTCTACATGAATCCCACCACAGTGCATCATTGTGAGCTTTTGAGTGTAGGATGCTGCAAGTACACAGGGGTTCTTCTGCTTTAAGAAGACACCAATGATCTGAATAAATCTGTTGCAAATCCCTGTGGCTGCACAGGTGCTGCCTTGCTAGATGCATATCGTAGGCCTAATGGGGTCAATGCCATATTATACAACATTTACATTGCAGTAGTGCTTAAAGGTTGGGCTTCTGGTGCTTGGTGCCAGACAATCATATAATACATGACAATCCCTAATCCAAGGAGTTTATAATTTATGCGCTAAGGATAAATTCACCCCTGCACAAGGACCATGCACTACTTAAGCCCTATTTTGAGGGCTTACATGGAACGTAAAAATGGTGCACAGGCCTTGTGTTTTCTCTCTGTACAAGGGTAAAGGAGCTAACATACCCACCCAGGAATTCACATACCAACAAAGGGGTTCACATACCAACACAATTATGTGAGTCTGTTACCACGATGTCACTATTGTATCTATTGCTATCCACAACAGCGCGTCTCAGAGTCTGCGCCAGTTGACTGCCTCGCAGGGCTCGGTGTACGGGGCTAACAGCAGCACGTCAATGTTTGGGCTCAGGCTGGGGGAGAGAATTTCAGACCCTGGGCTCCTGCCCAAGCCTGAACATCTACATTGCTATTTTTAGCCCAGTAGTGCGAGACCTGTGAGCTCAGCTGGTTGACCCAGGCTCTGAGACTTGGTGACGTTCGCCATTTTTTTGCAGTGTAGATCCAAAAGGGAGAGAATTTCAAAGGCACAAATGAGAGTTAGATGCTCAACTTCCACTAAAAGTCAACAATGTCTTCACAGAGGAACGTAGTTCCCATCTGTTCCTTTACATACCACCTGCTTATTCATTTGAAGCCTGGGAACAACTAACTCACAGGGCCAGGTTTATTGGTCAGTCCAGGGCTCTGCTTCCCCTTCCCCATTTCTGTATAGAAAGGCAGAAGTACTGGGAAGCAAGCACATGAGGGGAACTTACTTTGACAACATCCTCATCAGAGGACTTGCACTCCACCGATTCAGAGATGTCTGTCACGGCGCTGTTCTCCTCAATGGAAACCACTTTGATAGGCACTGCAACCGTCTTCCCCGTGAGAATCGCGGTGTTCAGAATTTCTGTGTCCTGCACACAAAACCAAGCACAGAACTGTTAGAGCATTTCTGGGATGAAACCACAGGGAGGTTAGAGAGATTCCTAAGAACCCAGAGCCCACATTTCAGCTGATGTAAGTCCACGGAGACAAGCCAGTTATCACCAGTTGGGGATCTGAGCTCATTCTCTCCAACTAAAAACCAACCTATTCAAATGTAGTAAATCCAAACGTATATTGTCTGCACGGGACAAACTCTTGCATGCACATTGACAGCCCACTCACCTTAACTGTACACTCTAATATATAAAACAAAATCTTTGCAGTTTAATTCACCCCAGAAAGGCGCTGCTTCCAGGGCAGCTTCTGCTTTCTACCCATATTACAGGCACGCTAATTAAGGGTCCAAATGCTTACTGCTAGACATGAGACCCACTATTTACCAATAGGGCTGTTTACTGAGATGGGTCGGAGCCACGGTTCAGAATGGTGGTATTTGGATACAGGCCATTTGCAGAGATAGGGTCTAGTATCTGAAGCTGAACTTTTCAGGAGGATTTTGTTTCTTTTGATATGGACGATGACACTACTAAGCTGTAAAACAATGTAAGGAATCCAGCAGGCATTAGTGAACCGTGGGGAAAATAAGAAGGAAACCTGAAAGCCTGAAATCAGATCTGAAAGGGTAAAAACCTTTTAATCCACCTTCAACACAGCTAACAGTGGTTTCACTTTTCAAGTGATTCCATCCCAAGTCTGACTTCTAGGTAGAATTTCAAGTCTTTATGCAGTCTTTTAAACCCAGAATTCCAATGGGCGGCAGAGACTGCGGGAACTGTGGGATAGCTACCACAGTGCAATGCTCAAAAAATCGACGCTAGCCTCGGTCCTGTGGACGCACTCTGCCAACTTAATGGTCTTAAGTGGGGACACACTCAATCGACTGCATAAAATAGATTTCTAAAAAAAATTGACTGCTATAAATTCGACCTAGTTTCGTAGTGTAGACATACCCTCAATCCCTACTTAGGCACCTAGATTTCTGAAGCCTGATTTAACAGGGAGAGAGCACCCACCATAATCCACTGATTCTGATAGGTACTTGACACTTTTGAAAATCAGGCCACTTCTGTTAAACGCACGGCCGTAAGACTCTAACTTTTGAACATCTTGCCCCATAGCGTGTTCCATATATTGGCACTTTTGGACAGCCAGACATTTAAGCACATTCACAAACAAAAGAAGTGAAATCCTCAAAAAATTCTCTAATAGTTTAATAAGCAATAATAATTTTAAAAAAATCACCTTTCCTTCTGTGGGATTCCAACTCCATGTGCATAGAATAACCCAGCCAGCCACTTCAAAACCCAAATGCACTACACCTTTTGCTGTCTCTTTTGATATTGCTAGCATCATATGTCCTTGGAAATGAGTCTTTTGCCTCAGTCTCTTAACGCCTTTACTTATTTTTTGTGCCTGAGAATGTTAAACTGTGTGACCTAAGGACTTGAGGGTGAAGGAGGAGTGAGAGCGCTTGTGGAAGTGACAGAGCATCTTTTCAGGCTATCGCCGGTCTGCTTTGAAATGATTTTATTCTGATCAAGTTTGTCTTGACTACTAGAGTGAATTACTGATGGAGAAATCTAGTTTAAAGAGACAGACTCAGAATAAGAGACCTCTCATAAACAGAAGCACAGTTTCAGGCATTAAACATACTCTGTGGCTTGGGATTTATCAATGTTTTCATCCAGTGGTAGCCTACCAAACACCAGGCCATTAGAACAAACGAACAAAACAAGAAAAGGTGTGAACATATGAGACGAAGCACGTGTAACATCAGCCTGGTACTGCATATAACTGAGTGCAACTATAGGTGTAACTCACAATGATTTGAACGGGAATCATTAGAGCTTACTCCAGGGCTAAATGCAGTCCTGTTCAAGCATGCAGTAGAAGGTAATCAGTAGAAAAACAAGAAGAAATAGAAAGTTGGAGGTGAGGATATCAATGGTGTTCAGTGCATATGACCACAAGCTATTGATCTGATGTTGGATGACAAATCTAAGATCTCCAAGCACTGGGACCCTATCGCTGTATCACAAGGAGGAGAAAGCCAGCTGCTCATCTAAACTGGTATCACAACAGGATGATGAAAATGCTCAAAGTGTGATAGAACAGCATCAGCTTTACCAAGATCAGGGGCTTGCTTCACACTGCAGCTAAACTCTGAACCTGGACCAAAACAATGGATTTCCCATAACAGATGATACCATTACATCCCTCAGATCTGGTCTCCTACTTTGACCAGACCCAAGCCCATGGCTTAAATTCAGCTGGAGCAAACTGGAGCAGGGCTCCAGTAAATATTTTTAAACCTGCAGGGCTGATGCCTCGAGCCCCAGGAAATATTCTTTGAACATTTAAGCCCTGACCAAGCCTCTTCTGGGTCACCCACCCGCAAATCAGATGCTTTTACTTTACTGGACAAAAGAAAATGATCTGTGCCTTTAGAAGGCAAATGCCTAGAGAGCCAATACAAATGATGGTCCTATTTTCTCTGTTATATAGCACAGAGTTGATGGGCCAGTTGTTTAACAATCCATCATTTCTGTTTATCTCTTTCCAGTGGATCATTATAGAGGGATATGATGCATAAGTGGGACTGATGTAGAGATACCATGACAAAGGTTATAAAACCTGCTGAAATTCCCCATACCTTTCTGGACAGAAGAGGTGCAAAATTTGACTACCGGCACATTATGAGCAATTATGATACCTCTCTCTCCTGCCCTCCGCTAATGGTTTCATTAAGGGAAACCGAACACATTTGAATGCATTTAGTTTGATTAATTACTTCAGAGGCTGCATCTGCAAGAAAAAATATAAAAAATCAAAGACGCAATTTGTCATGATAAAGCCTCATTGAAGTTTTAAGCTTTTTTTTCCCCCACAGGCCAGCATCAGCTTCAGGAACACTCAGTGCATGATGTGCACAAAGGAAATAGAAATGTATTAGACAGATTCACTAACAGCTAATACCATTAGTCTGATTAGAGATCCTTGATATTAGTAGGGAATCAGGAGCTATGGTACCATGGCATCTGGTCCATCAAAACAAGGATGGAATCCCTTCACACTTCATCTCCAATTAAATCAGTCACGACTCATCACTGCCGTACAGTACAGGAGCTGTTTAAGTATATGTGAATAAATTACCACATACTGCTTAAGCAAATTAAAAGCTGCCGTCACTCCCATCCTTCAGCCTCCAAGTGCAATATGCTATGCAGGGGTTGTTGTGCACACAATTGTAGGCTTAAATAAAGACAGGGCATGATTCTCACTTCTTTTGACCATGTGCTTGGCGCTGGAGTGAAGAAGAAGGGGCAAAAGTGGCTTGAAGACACCTTTGTACGCCCTGTATTCTGAGGCAGCTAAGGGCTTGCTTCAGTATCAGTCACAGCACTAACTTATGTTCTGCTTCCCACAGTTCACGACGGGCCCTGGGAAGCAGAGAATAGTGGTAGCACTGCGCATTCTGGCCAGGCCTCCTCCCCACCTTTTTCCCACCTCCTGCTCTTCCTCACTACACGCCTCCTGTGCTGGGGGACAGGAGTAGGGCTGGTGCAGAGCCAGGATGCCAGGAGAGAAGATCCCTGCACAGAGAGTATTCCCAGGGGGATGTTTCCATCCCCTTTATGGTCCCTCTATTCAATGAAAGGCCTGGTAGTGTAACAGAAGCGGGCCCACAATCCACACATCCAGGCACAGGCTGTCAGGCAGCAAACAGTAAAGAAAAAGACAAAGAAGATGTGGATACAAAGGTACCTCAAAAAGCTGAACAAAACCTCAGAGAGAGAGAGAGACAAACATGGCTGAAATAAAAAGATTGGCCACTCAGCAGAGAAAAGTGTTTTATAATGGTCTAATTTAACAATGTGTTTAAAGAGCTCTCAGGGTCTGATTCAAAATCCATCAAAGCCTGGAAATTGAGTTTCCAAACTCTACCAGATTGCGTCTTGTTATTGCAGCAGCCTGAATTATTCATCAGTCATCAGTACAAGTTAATGGTGGAGCAGAAGTTGGACCTTTGAGATCACGTTGGGTGACATTAGAAACAACGACTCTCACTACGTTCGATATCTGCCGTAATAAGGCTACCTACTTACACTTTAAATAGAGATAGAAAACTTTTGATAAAAGCAATATGCTTTTAGCTTGCATGCTGTGCTGTGGATACACACAGGTTACTAAGAAACCTTATGAAAGACTGAGAACCAATATAAGATGTAGATAATTTGAACAACAACAATAATTTGAACAACAACAATATCTTGGACCTTTCCCCTTTCTTTAAGTTTTAAAATCCCCCAAGAACTAGTCTACTTTCTGTGCAAGCAGCCATTAAAGTTTTCCTTTTTAAATCAAATCTATTTTGAGTTGTGAAAGGACCAAAACCATTTATGAACTGTGTTTGGAGTTGCTTCCTGTTTACTTAAAAAAAAATGGACAAACTAATGCAAAGTAAAAAATAAGAAATGAAAAGAAATAGGATGAATCCTGAGCAGGCACCAATATTCAGCCTGGAATAAGGTTGTTATAATTTTATTATGATTCCCTAAAAAAACAACACACCCCATGTTGTGATTTCCAAAGTGAAGTAGGGGAGCTAGCTGTTCTGTTCTCACTGAAATTAACCAGAGTTGTTGTGGCTAGTTCTTCTAGCTAGCTTTGCAGATCTGAAGCTGGCTTTAAAACTCTGCTAACACCAGGAACATAATTATCGTTTATACATATTTCAGACAGACAGACATAGTAAGGAATGTTTTCACGTTTGTTTCTCTACTACCTTGATAAGATTAATGCCATGTTGTAGTTGTGTCAGTCCCAGGATGTCGGAAAGACAAGGTGGGTACCAACTTTTCTTTCACCAACAGAGGTTGGTCCAGTAAAATATATTACCTCACTCACTGTCTCTCTCTGGTAAGATTAATGTCCTTATTGGGAGAAGCACATAAAAACAGCTGATTTACTCTGGCACAGGAGAAATTATTTTAAAAATTAATTGTTACGTTTCAGCTGCAACCTAGTTTTTTTTTTATTACCCACAAAAGATCTGCCCATTCTCAGCCTGAAAAATGTACATACAACATTCTAGGTCAAACTACCGATGTTTTTTTGCTCTCTGGATACCCAACACCTTTACAAAAGGACCAAACCATCTGACTCTGCCCCGAGAGGCAGAAAAGGCATAGAATGGTATCTCCTTCTATATAATCCTAAAGTCACATCCATGACCTCAGCATACGGCCAGAGGTCATAGTGATGCAAGGAAATAGGAAAAAAAAAGCCCATCTACTGATAGTTACATAGAAGAATGTTATGGAATCTCTAGGACTTATGCAACATCCATTGTATTGCCCCCCTATAGAGACAGATGAAGCAGATAGGGGACCTAGACAGCTGTCTTAGCTCTTTTAGACAAGCACTTAATTAGTTGTGACTCAAGTGCAACCAATCACGTTAGGGCAGAGAGAAAACTCAAGATTCGTTTGTTTCCTTTGTTTAGCTGAAAGATGATGCAATTAATAAGCCCAAAGGCTGGAAATGGTACATTATACCACACAAGAACAACTGGAAGGAAGGTATACTCACCCTCCTGCCTTCTTTGCATAGACACAATTCCCTTGGAAGTCAATGAGCCCCTCTGAAATTCCTCTGTGTGTGCAAATAATGAAGAGGCAGGAATTTACATGCTAGGCACATGCACCCTGACCTCATGCCCAAATACCTCTGAGGATCTGGGCCCCGATTCAAAACTCACTTGCATAGGAGTAAACATGAGTTACTTTGTTGGCATCACAATGGTATTAAAACAGTGTGAGATCTGAATCAGGCCCCAACATTTACACTGGAGTATGCAGGAAGCGGAGTGCAGTAGGGCTGGAATAAAGGATTGGATGTAAATATTACTGATAGTATGGCAAGTCCAAATTCTCTGTTTCTCAATAACGTGTGTGGTTTTTAGATTCCAAGCCAATGCTACCGACAGAATACAGACTAGCAGAGACCTTTGGGCAGATCCTGATCTAAATTACACCAGTGTAACTCTCAACTAACTGCATATGAGGTAACTTAGGTCAGAATTTTCCCTCCCACCCCTGGCCCTAGTGTTCAGTCTCATGGGAAATTCAGCAGAGCTGGTATTCAGGAAAAAGATGTGCTTTTTTAGAAAGGGAAAAAAAAACAAAACATGAAGCTGATTTGTTATAGCCAGAGTAGTGAGGTCTGCATGTGCTCACATTTGATCTGCTGCTTATTCCTCAAAGGTAGGCACCAATATAGTAAACTCTCCAGGAATCCGGCACTTTTGTTCCAATCCTAGAAAGTCCACTAATGCCTGTGGGACCTCTGTGCAAAGACCAGAGTAGAGAATATGGCCCTTAGTTGCTTGGATTTAGCTGAAGAGCAATCCCTATGTTCATCCAACCTCTCAACTGTAAGAAGGCAAGCATTCAAGCTTGACTAAGTTAGGAACTAATTCAACATTAAATCGCTGCAGAATGAGGAAGCAAAGTGACAGCTGTTTAATTAAACTTTAAATCCGATTAGATGGTGTTATCAAGAGAAATCCACTGGAGCCTAAGGTCATGAGAATGGTCCTGTTTACGGTCTGAAAATTCCATAAGTGGAACTACATAGCATGATGTTAATCATAGCTTAGCAATTAAGGCTTCTCCCTGCACAAAGTCTTTAATTTGAAAACTGTGTGTTGCATGCTTGGGGAGGGTACACAGATGCACTAGTGGTGTTTTCATTTAGAGGGAAAGTTCCTTGCAAGACTTTGTGGGAGAAGGGTCTTCAAGTATAATGACCTTGGAACCAGGAAAATATTTCAACTATGGTGAAAGAAAGAAAGAAACAAGCAACTATGCACTGCTGAGAAGCACTTGAATGGGTGGAGATGTTGGAAATGTAGAGAAAATCTAGGCCAGTGCTGTGTTTCCACTATTCCTTACACATGATGCCCTGATTAGCAACACTACTCTGGCAATATACTGTAGCTACAAGGGAGGAAGATGGAGATAGGGGAGACATAAAAATGGTCAGCTGCACATGTGCTAGTTTCAAATACCATAAATATTGTTCTGAGTACTAAATTATGCATCACAAATTTCCACGGCATTGTAGTTAAAATGATGCAGAGTACGTCACTGCGCTGCAGACAATTGTTATGCTGATTCGTGAGCCTGCTTGACACGACGCTTGCAGATTTGTGTTATTAATGCTACTGAGATTACAACGGATTAACAAACTGACACTGTTAGGCGGCAGATTCTCTTCATCTACATAATCCCGGGATTAAAAATAAATTATACATCTAGCTTTCAGCCAACTGGATTCTTTGACACTCTACATTCACAGACCTTGTGTATATGAGAGGGTGAGGAGCTGATATTCAAGATTTGAATTCTTAGCTCACACTTAAAGATGACAGCGGAAAAGTTTCTAAGGAAAGGAGTTTGTATCATTTCTGATGAGCACACTGGTGCAAGTTCAGCCCAGGGGTAAGCACGTGTGATGCTTGTTGGTTGAATTTTGGCCCATTGTTTTGTCTCACTTGATTACGGCATTACATATTGAACAGATAACAGGCCCGCTCTACTCTGCCTGTCAGTTTATACCCATTTGGGCTTTTCCTTCATATCTCGTAGTATGACTGAAAAACAGGTGGGGAATTCAAGAAAAGTAGCCTCCTTGTTGAATAGCGTCCAACACCACACGTGGATCTAGAATAGAATCCAGCTCACTCTCCCATAGCTACACTAGATCTGTAATGCCCAGAGGAGGAAAGAGTAATTAAAATCTTATTCTAGGCAGTATGGTCAGAGAGGATATTCAGAGTGAACCTAGAAAACTGATCTGTTTTGAAAACATGCCATATTTACAATCACTTTTCTAACTGGAACAGCAGTATGGAAAAGATATCACTGCAGCGCCTTTTCAGCAAAGGATATCAACATTTCTTATGGACATTAATCCATGAAGACACACAACCACCCAGTGAAGCACGTTCTAAATCTTTGCTAAGTGGTCAGTACCGTACATGACACAAAAATTAAGGCCAGTACCTGCCCTGAAGAGTTTACAGTTCTTAAGACAAACAGAGATAAGACAATACCCATAGGAAGACCTAGAGGAGAGTGTTAACGTTGTTCAGTCCCCAACGTGCATTATGTTGGCTTGGACAGCTTGATCACTGTGGGTTAAGTGTTTGTGGGTTTCAGTGAGTCTTTAGGAAGAATGAGAATGGAAGAAGGGTGTGAAATAAAGACAGCGAATTTTTATAAGATACCCGCAGTAAATAAAATAAGCAGGAAACATTCAGCTTGGAAAAGAGGAGACTAAGGGGGGATATGATAGAGGTATATAAAATCATGAGCGGTGTGGAGAAAGTGAATAAGGAAAAGTTATTTACTTGTTCCCATAATATAAGAACTAGGGACCATCAAATGAAATTAATAGGTAGCAGGTTTAAAAAAAATAAAAGGAAGTTCTTCTTCACATAGTGCAGTCAACCTGTGGAACTCCTTACCTGAGGAGGTTGTGAAGGCTGGGACTATAAAAGAGTTTTAAAGAGAACGAGATAAATTCATGGAGGTTAAGTCCATTAATGGCTATTAGCCAGGACGGGTAAGGAATGGTGTCTCTAGCCTCTGTTTGTCAGAGGGTGGAGATGGATGGCAGGAGAGAGATTACTTGAACATTACCTGTTAGGTTCACTCCCTCTGGGGCACCTGGCATTGGCCACTGTCAGTAGACAGATACTGGGCTGGATGGGCCTTTGGTCTTACCCTGTGTGGCCGTTCTTATGTTCAGTGTTGCCAATTCTTGCAATTTTATCAAGAGTCTTATGATTTTTCTTAAAACTCCAACCCCTGGAGTCATATAGTTATGCAAGAACCTTTTTTTTTGGTTTTGTTTTGTTGTTAAGGAAAGCTAAGTGTCTAGCCCTCAGGAGAAAGGCTTGAAAATACAAATCCCAAAGTTCAAAAAACAGAAGGCAAATAAAAATATCCACTGGCATTCTCACACACACACACACACACACACACACACACACACACACACACACACACACACACACACACACACACACACACACACACACGCGCCAGTTTTGTGATTTTGGGTGTGATTTTGGGTGTACTTGACTCACGGTTTTTGAACACCTGGGGCTGGCAATACCGTGGAAGGACAGATATTAAGCTAGAGTGTAGGCGGGACTATGCAAATGAAACAATGTAATGTTAGCACTGGAGTTGCTGTGTTAGGGCCTCGACCAACACAGAACATACATATTTATATAACTTTACACATGTGAGTAGAACCCTCAAGTTCTCTGCTGGATCTGGTACTTAATCCTCTGAGCATGCCCAGTGTGAACTAGCTGTTTCCAGAGTCTTCAGCTAACTGGGGTACTCACGCAATTAACGAAAGCGCTGGGCCTTTTCTTTCCAAATTTAACTCTCAGGCACCTATGACACATTGCAGATAAAGATATTATAATTATAGACACTTTGTAGGTGAGTGAACTGGGATACAGACTGCACAAGGCCACATTGCAAGTCAGTGAACGGCCCTGCTGAAAAGAGAACCCAAGAGTCCTGACACTTTCCCCTGCTCCAATCACACTCCCTGATAAAGCCATTATCCAGTTAGAAGTAGTTTCCCTCGAATCAACCCACTGATTTCTGCAAAGCTCTGAGTGTATCATCAAACTTTTACACCTTTTAACTCTCTTTTCAATTGGTTTGAAATCAGTGCATTATTTAGTTTTTGTGAACAATGTAACTCTCAACCAAGAGCTGAGAACCTTTTGGGAAAGCAAAGTCAGTGTTCTGAATCTACAGTTCTCCCAGAATCAATTATCATTTCTCAGTTTACAGTCTTCTAGCAGAGGCAAATCTTAATTAGTGACCCCTCATTAGTGACAGATCATTTGCTTTCCCTCCCTTGAGTGTTTTTAAAAATACACAACAATCAGTAGGATTCTGCAGCCCTGACAAACTGAACTGTACAGTCAGCAGAAGGGAAAAGTGTGCTACACTACGAGATACAGATGCCTACAGCTATCTTTAAAATCCTTGATGTCTAGCTCATGGCTTCTTTGAAGTGAAGCCATCCTATTAACATCTGAATCTGCAGAAAGGGAACACAACAAATGATTCCTTTGATGTATGATATCAAGACAGTATTGCTAAAATTCAATTATATGATGCATCGAAATTCGACGTCTCCCTGTCTAACAATGGAATAGAAATAACTAAATAAAATCCTTCATGTACATCTTTAATTGGTTTTGACTTGGTTACAGTTCGCTACATAATTACAATTGCAGAGGTCTCAGCATGTGGCAAAGAATATGTTACAGGTAATATCACTCCTAAGGGCTAGATCCTGCAATAAGTTTCGTGTGGAGGCCCACTGACTTCTGTGCAGGTATAGCCGTGTGCTCCAGGATTGCTCATTGCAGGATCAGGGCTTCAAATATTTTTTCGTGTGACTTTAATTACAAAAATTGGTCTTGCTGGTATGCACTACGCCACAACTGCACCTGTACTTCCCCTCTGGTCCACCAAGGGCAGCTCCTCTCAGGTTTTTTGCTCCCCAGCCTTGGACTCTCTTGGGCAGAGACCCACTTTTCTCTCCCTCCTGACAGGGGTTTTTCCAGGCTACACAGTTTCCTGCCTACACTGTGATATTCCCAGTAAGCCAGGGTGCCGGACCAGGCCAGCATCTGTGGTTTGTTTTCTTTTCTGCTCTCAGTTACAAGTCACATCACAGCTCTTTCTAACCAATCCATTTATTCTGCAGGTAAAAGTATTACAGAGAAAACATCTAAAAAAAGAAGCTAAACAAACATTGATCATTTTACCAGAGATCACCCTTCCAGCTCCAACAGGGGCTCTGGTAGGCTCAGTCCTTCAAACCCTATCCCAAGGGGTTTTCTGTGGTTACAAGTTAACAACAGCTTTAGCATAGAACAAGCACCCCCATGAATGGGTCAGTCCTTCCTTTACGTAGCTTGGGCCTTTGATCTTCAGATTCTGGGACCAGGTAATCAGGTGCCCTCCTCAGGGTGTAGCCTCAAAAGGCTGGACTTTTGCATAACCAGAGGTAGAAATTGGATTCACCCTCCCCTCTACAGATTCCTCCAGCAAACCACTTGACACCATTTGTCCAAAAGTCCATTCTTGTCCGGCCCATTGGTGAATACAGTCCTTTGAAGTTCACAATGCTCACAATAATACATAACCTTTGCATTTCATATAATGGACACCAATGAGACAAGCTTCATTCAATAAGGGTTTCACAGCTATTACAGGAAATGGCCAAACCAGATACATACTGACCCCATGCATAAATTCTGTCAATAACATACTTGCCATTGGAGGACTATGCAATAAACCGCTTGTGTTACAACAAAGAACAAAATGCTGCAAAACAGAAACTAGGAAACATATTGCCTCAAACTGCAGTTGATCAAATACTTTCTCCCTAAGGTTTATGGATATAGCAATGATCCTAGCAGATAAGACAGCCTGTAGCAATGGATCAATTACTTGCAGATTCATTACAGGAAGGATATCTGGCTCTCACCCCATTTGTTTCCAATGCGTTTGAAACGTGTGAAGCAACTAAACCTTACTAGTCATTACAGCTGAGTGAATAATTCACAAGGAAAAATTCATCTAGAGGCTTTGTCAGTTTTTCTACTCATGGATATTCCATGATCAGGTTATGATTTATTTTAATTTAGTTGTTCTAGGAGTATTTATTTCTGCTTTACTAAACTTATTTTGCTCAATAAATTTATTATAAACAATTCACTGCATCAGTTCAAAACTCAGCATTTGGAATAGGTGGTGGATTATTTAGTCATTCACATGCAGATGAATCAAGAGATATTGTTTCCTTGCCCTTGTTGGATGAGTGTCCTAGTGCTTCCCATGTGACACTAACTTTCCATGAACATATGTGCCAGTAAAACTCCAGTGCTTGAATACTAACTGTATTAGTATTTATTATTTGTATAACAATAGGGTTACAGTTCACGGCAACTGTACCTGTATTCCTTCTCCCAGGGCAAGGGCACAACTTTTAGGCTTCTGGCTCCCAGATGTCATCCATCTTGGGCAGAGACCCACGTCTCATTCCCTCCTGACTGGGGTTTTTCCAGGCTGCACAGTTCTTTGCCTACACTATATTATTCCCAACAAGCCACATTGTCTAACTAGGCCAATGTCTGCCCTTTGCTTATTCTTTGAAGGCTATGAACAATGTAATTGCCAGCACTTATAAATCACTACACAGCTCTTTCTGAGCAAGCACATTTATTCTTAAGGCAAAAGCATTATAAAAAAAATAAAAAATAATAACAGAACCTACACACATGGTAAAAAAGTCTTGCTAGAGGTCACCTCAGGCCCAACTTCGGACGCTGGCAGGTTTCAGTCCTTCCAATCCTTTCCTAAGGACTGGGGGCCCCTGAATACAGAAAATGCTGCCCATTTGCTGGATTGGAAAGAAGGCCCCAAGTCAATTTAAACTCAGGCTATTTACACAGAAATCCTTTCTGTGTCTTTTGGTCTCTGGAGAATCCAGTCTGAACCAGCATATGCAAGCCTCTCTCAATGGAGGTGTTATACCCTGAGTGAATTTGCCTATTCGCCCTCCACTGTTCTTAGTTCCTGGAGGTCTGAGGTCACTCTCCGCCATGGAATTGTATACAATCCCTGGCCCACAATGGTACAGGAACTGAATACAGCAAGATCTCCCAAAAATGTGGCAGGAAATTGCCGCATCTGTCACAAGCAGCATCTACGGGTATGTCTCCGCAGCTTCTGGGAGCAAGTCTTGCAGTCCAGGTTGACAGACTCAGGCTAGCGAGGCTCAGGCCAGTGTGCTAAGAATAGCAGCGTAATCGTTGCTTTGACATTTGGGTTCGAGCAGGAGCTCAGGCTCTGAAGCCTGGGGAGAGGGGGTGGGCTTCAGAGCCTGAGCCCCAGCTTGAGCCCAAACAGACACGTTGCTATTTGCAGTGCACCAGTGCGAGCCCCACTAGCTTCATTTCGTTAACCCTCACTCCCAGCAGTTGTGTAGACATACATTAGAGGCCCCATCTGAGTTCTGGATTTCATTGTGGGTAAGCAATGAATGTAGTGAGAGACAGCCTCTGCCCTAAAGAACTTACAGTCTAAATAGACAAGCTGAGAATAGCACCCTGGTCACCTGATTCTCAGTCCGGGCAGTGTCTTGATGCTAAAAGAAAGAGAATGCAAAAAAGGGGGTTGAGCAGCATGAAGCCACACTCCTGAGCAAGAAACCCATCACACTACTGCCCCTTAAGCAGTCATTGCTGATGAGGAACACAAAGCAGCCAGCCCTTCCCCTTTGGAATTCGGTACACCACATCCACAGTTCTCTTCAGCTGAGCGGGCCCAAAGAGCACAGCAGGGAATCATGCTTGTGTCTACCAGATGGCACTGCAGATAGACACAGACTCAAATCAGCACCATTTATCTAGTACCTCCTCTTATTCTCCAGAACATTGGTGGCTCAGGCAAAAAGTGATGGCTGGAGCTGAACCAGCCCTAAATTTGTTCTGGGAAAACAAACTCCCCTCCCCTCCAATTTTACTAGCCATCTGTAGCTAGAAACCATGATCAGTGAGCTAAGCCAGTCAGTCTGTTGTGACCTAAATAGCACAAAAAGTAGCTATGCTCTGTACAGCTGTTTAATTTTGACTTATAAGTACAATGGCTACCAAACTCCTCCCTCACACCTGTGTCTGAGTAATTGTTTGACTCTTTTCTTTGAATCAGACATAAAAATCCACTCATGCATGTGACACTGTATTACATTTGTGTTAAGTGCTTTTTAAAAAAAAAAAAAAGAAAAAAAGAAAAGAAAATAATCACATCCATAGGAAATAACTTAGGACCTCCTTTTCTACCCTAAATTAAACTGACAAGATGATCTCCTTAGATAATCTAACCCCTTAGGTGACGGGAAATGCAAATTAATAAGGACATGAAATGGAATCCACAGCACATTTTCATGCATGATTTCTTCTTCCTTTGCTGTCTTTAAACCTAGAAATGTGAACACTTTGTCTTTTATTTAAGTGCCCAACATAATAAATGTGTAACAACAGTAACTGAATCTCAGATTGGGGGCTCTCTGCTTGTTAGGAGCTGTGACGCTAAATACAATTAAGTATAGTTCACTGGAAAGACAAGTATTATTCTAAAGCTATCTATTTTCCAATGACTAAAATGGATGTCAGGATTCAGAGACTACTGGATATTTTCTTTGGACAGAGAAGTTATTTCCTGTTGCATGGAAGAAGAATCTGCAAATGCAAATAGTTCACGGTAAACAATTCTGGAACTATTTAAAATAGATAAAATACTGAATATTCTGCCTTAAAAGACACTTTGCTTTGACTTCTTACGGATTATTGTTCTTCACACCTTCGCTTGGGTCACAACTGACAACGACATGAGCAGGCCCCTAACCTCTCCTGGAGCTTTGTCCACATCACAAAACCACTGCATTGTTTACTACATGTGGCAACCTCTGCTCAGGGAGGGTGTACAATAGGTCAGGATTCAGATGCAAGTGGCAGAGCTAGGTGGAAGTTTTAACAGTATCTGCCAACAGTATATTTTGGCTTAAGACATTTGGCCATTGTTTCATGATCACTAGGATGTGCCAAACTGAACAACAACAAGACCCCACCTTGGAGCAACATGTTGATTAAGATTAACAGAGCTGTTCAGAAAATTACCTAGATGATGGGAATGTTGGTGGAATGCTCAAGTGCAAACACGATATCCTGCAGTCTAGCCAACTTTATGGAAAGTGTATACAGTGAATAAAATGATATTCAACACCTGTCTCGGAATATATGATCCAGATACCCTGCCATAATAGATGCAAAACCTGCAGCCATCTCTCCCCTGCTACAATGATCAATACCCCCCACAACACACCTTTCAAGATCCATGGGTCCTACACATGCCTATAACATCATGTGGTGAACCTCATCCAGTGCATCCAAGGCCTCAACAATAAGTATGTGAGTGTAACTAGACAACGATACTCCTGAATGAACTCACACAGAAAAATGATGGGGAAGACAAAAAACACTATCACATGTGGGGGAACATTTTTTACAAAATGATCACTCCATAGCTGACCTCTCGATCCTCATCCTCAAAGAAAACCTGCAGAACCCTTCAAATGATGAGCCTGGGAGCTTAAATTCATAACTCTGCTAGACCCCAAATCTCATGGACTCAAGAGACACACTGATTTTATGTCTCATTACAACAGTCTGTAATACACTAACTGTCCTTTATCCTATGACTGCAGAGGTGTTAATTGTCCAGTACATTTTGAATAGTTTCTTCAAATACACCTCTACCCCGATATAACACCACCCAATAGAACATGAATTCAGACATAATGCGGTAAAGCAGCACTCCAGGGGATCAAATCAAGTTCGATAAATGCGGTTTCACCTATAATGCGGTAAGATTTTTTGACTCCCGAGGACAGTGTTATATCGACATAGAGGTTTATGTGTTAACTCGTGTATTTGGCTGTGACACTCCGATTACCCTTCTCAGATGTGAGGAAGAGCTCAGTATAGCTCAAAAACTCATTTCTCTCACTAAGAGAAGTTGGTCCAATTAAAGATATTGCCTCACCTACCTTGTCTCCTTCTGATCCAGATTAGAGAGATAATAAGTGTTGAAAATGTACACAAGGTAAATGGGTGCAATTCTAACGTCAATGGGATTTGCATCCAAGTAATTGAGAAAGGGATTTGGCCAACAATGTCAATTTGCAACTCCAGCAACACAGGGAGAATATTAAAATGAGCATAATGAAAAGAAACTATGCTGATTCAGAGACCATAATCTACTATTTAAGGCTTGATTGAACCAGCTCCTTAGAAGGCAAGAAAAGATGGATATGCTTCAAAACATCAGTATTACAGACTCACAGAAGATAGGGATGGAAAAGACTCTTAGCTCACATGATCCATCTCCCTTTCAAATATGGGACTGTTGATGAAACTGCAATGCCTAGCACAATAATGTCTTGTCCTACATGCTATGATAATACAAATAATAAATAACGATAGTGTGATGAAAAAGCAGATGAAATAGAGGGAAGAGAGAAACATCAAAAGACAATGAAGTGGGATTTATTTAGTGACCTATTCAATCTTTGTTATTTTAGATTTATCTACCAAGGTTCAAGGGGACTCTTCCAAAATCTGCCCTACTGCATGATGGACTGTAAACAGCCTTATTATCAATAATGGAAATTACGATTATCATTGGAAGAAATCATGACATATAATAGGGAATTAAACCCTTCAAAGGCACTTCCTGCATAATGGGACATGGCTTTTTTGTTTTGTTTTTAAAGGACCTTTTCTGTGCAATGAGATTGTGGCCAAAGGGGGATCCAACACATGACACTTCCCTGGACACGTGTCACATTCAGTGGTGCATCTCCTGTAAAGGTGGCCACAAATATTCATTTGGAGAGCATTCTCTCTAATGGGAATGGTCTTGGCTGTTCTCTCACTGAAGATAAGCAATGTTACCCTCTTGGCCAATTAAGAAAGCTAGTTTAGTGGTTTTCACTGTTGCTTATATTGATAGCAAGATTTGTATGAAAAAGATATGACTACACAATGTCTCAATCAGCTGAAAAACCCAGACGCTGGGTCATAGACTGATACAATGCACAGTAAATTAAGGAAGGAAGAAATAACCATCAACCATTATAGTTAATGACTTAAATTAGAGAAAGAAGCATGCCCGAGATGGAGATCCCTTGCTATTAAGAAATGACTGAAGATGTAGCAAGGTAATCAGAGTCTACAACTGCTGGATTCATTGACAGGATGACTGTCTAGGTTTGGTGCGACTCTTGAAGTGCTAAAAGATGCATTTGATCCATCTCATCTTGTTGCCATGGGAGATTTCCTGTGTAAAATCTGAAAGTGACTTTGGATTTGACACCCAGCATGAGAAATCCCACAGTCTTCCATGTTTCTGATTCATTGGGTCTCTGGCAATGATCAGAAGCAGATGCACTGCAGGAGAGAAAGACACAGAGTGTAGCCAGAGGTGCTGAACATTGGTGTATTTTCGGGGTATGCAAACAATAGCTATTTTAGAGCCCACTCCTGATCTTGCTTTTACTGAAATCAATGCAAGTTTTATCATCCATATCAACAGGAACACCACCAGCAAAGCGTTTCCTTTTTCCTTGCTTAGAGATAAGTACACGAAAAAGCTGCATTTATTTAGATGCAAATCTATAAAACAGCTGCCTGTTTCCCCTCCCTATCTCATAGGGAGGCTAGTACATCAATGCCTAGTTGCAAAACAGATCAAGAAATTAAAGCAGTTAGGTAGGAACTGCATTCTTAATGGAGAAAAGGCTCAGGCTGTGGGTTTAAAAAAGAATCTTAAAGATATTACATGAGATAGTCTGACTCCAGTCTCACTGTTAATATGTTGACTATAGTAGGGAAACCAGAACAACCCAATCCTTTTGGGTCAGGATTTTCCCTGTTCTGAGCTCTTAGTAGCTGTTATTTCACACCCTTTTTGTTACTGCCATGCTAGTGGATGTGGACAATTAGCTCCTTTAGGCTCCTTTGAAAATCCCAAACTATGTGTCTATTATACACACAAAGAGCAGGCATTATATTTTTGTTCTGTGTCTGTATAGCAGGGTCCTGGTCCATGATAAGGGCTCCGAGGCACTGTGGTAAAACACATATTACATATCAATTACTTGTGTGATATATATTGTATATATAATATATACACCCACATCCATAATTAACTGTTTTCAAAAAGATGCTCTTATAAAAGAAGCCACTTGCTAGGAAAAGCAGAGCAGAGAAAGAAACATTAATGAACACGTTAGCCCAGTGGTGGGAGTTATTTCCAGCGTTCTTGGAGAAAGATAAATATTTCTTACTGATACCTAAACACTGTGCCAATATAACGGTCTCAGAGCCTGCAATGAATTCTATCTCCCTTAAACATACAGATAGCTTTACGTCTATTCAGATATCTGAGGAATAAATTATCTGAAAAAGCCCATGACCTCTTATGTCGATCTCCATAGCTGAATAGCCCTATTAAGGCTATCACAGATGGGAAGACGAATATCAGTAAATACTGAATAGGGGAGACAGCTAAGGCCACCTGGTGATCCTCTTGTTCATATATGTTTAACTAGCCCTCGATGGGGTTGTAGAATATCTTCTTGATAATGTAATTTCATAGCTTGCAATTGTCATTCCATTGCAGAGACTAACATGTACAGTCTTACAATTAAGGACAACATCTCAGCTTGTGATCTTTTTGTTTGATGTGCCAGCCATTGTGTCTCACATCTTGGAGTGCCAGGTGAAGTCATTTGGAAGGGGACCGCCATTTAAAATTGGGGCGGCTTCTTCATTAGCCAAAGCACCAGTCTTGGCGATGTCTCCACTCCACGTGGCATCATCGGGAACAAACTGATACTAAAAAAACCGTTTTCATTTGCAATTTGAAACTCTGCCCATTTTCATTTGGTTTAAAAGTGCAGTAGCATTACATAGCTGGCTATGTGTCAATCATAATATTGTTACAATAGCTGTAATCAACAGATACTTGCAGAGTGAAATTATACAATCATACTATTTATGTACACACACAAATACATAGGTATACCGCACACTGTGCGCGCACACAGACACGTGATAGATACATGAATGATTGTGAGGCATTCAGATTGTACACTAACAGGTGCCATAAAGTACGTATTTTAGATATATGCAGTACTTTACATTTTATATGTACACTATATAGCATCAATATTTTGTGCTTTCACACTGAAAGCACTTTACAAATAGTAAAGATGAAATCCTGATTTCATGGAAATCAATGGGAATTTTGCCATTGATTGCAGTAGAGACAGGACTTCACTCTAACAATCTACATGGATCATATCCTGAGGGGTCCTTCCTTAAGCATTGATCCTGGAGTCAGGTCCTCACACCCCACACTGATGTCAGATTGCAGGATTGGTTTTTTACTCATTTCTTAGGCAAAACTCTCACTGACTTAGTTGGGCATTTTGCCCCAGTGCAGATCAAGGAGTACAGGCTTTGGTCCCTCCTAGCAATGGTGTGAACTGCAATAACATTTTTGGTGCTATGAGTTTACCCACTTACCCATTTGGCAGATGTATGCTGTAGCTCCTACAAAAACAATGTTATCACTGGTATATGTGGAGTTTAGGTGAGGTGGACGTGTGCAGTACAAAGTCACTTTGGGCAAAACGGTTTGAAAACCATGGGGATTACATAATAGTTGTCACGGGCAGTAGTGGTTTATCTCGTATTTATGGATGCAGTATTCATCTGTTTAAATTTCTTTCACTTCAGAGCAGCAAATGATCCTGCAGCATCCAAGATGGATGCCAGCCAGGAGATAAATATAGTGAAAGTAAAACTGTGCCGTAAGAGAGCAATGAGGTTTCTGACAGGAAGAACGGCCTTGTGCAAAAGGTATGTGACTGAGACGCCGACTGGGGTTCAAGTTCCAGTTCTGCTGCAGACGCCTCATGTAGCCTTGGGCAAGTCTCTCAGCCAACTTCTCTTTGCCCCTCATTGGTGAAAGGGGGCTATAAAACCTTCTTTGTCCATCCGGGGTGTTTAGACTTTGGAGCAGGGGCTGTTACTAGGGGTGTGTACAATGCCTAGTGTAACTGGGCCCCTCTCTCAGTTGGGGCGCCTAGGTTCTACTAGACTACGAATAATAAAAACTAAAAATGTACATGATATAAACACATCCCAAACAGGAACCATCTCAATGAGACCATTCAAAGATGAAGTAGCACTCAACGTGAGGAAGGGAGACAGAATCCGGCCCACAGTGATAATATTTTCTGGTAGTGGCATAATACTGAGGGTAGACAGTAGCAGATGCGGGGGAGATGGTAAGGTAACATCTGAGTGGCTAGGGGAAAATGAATGATTCCTCCTGCATTTCTAAAAGGTTTTATATAGACAATAAGACTTGACTCTCCAGGGCAAACACGTTCACTGAATAAATATTTTGAAATAATCAGATAGTGTTTGACACATACATTATTTCTATGGTCACTCTGGAGATTTGTGGGCTTATTTTATTTGGGTAGATTAACATGCTACTGATTATTAATGGGTTACGTTCTCCTTCTAATGGTAGTATCCATCTTCCGTGGGTTTCTTAAACACTTCAATTTTTTAATAGCTACGGCCACTGAATGGTGCAGAAGCGCTTGGCTTATGTTTGTGGATTTCAGAATTCCATTTGAAACAAAGTGGAAGTGAAATTGCCAGCCTCTGTCAAAATCTCTCCGTTTAATTTAGCCCATTTTCAAATCAGCGGGGAAAAATTTCTAGCTTCTCTTGCCTCATTTCAGCTGAATGTCATTAATTTTTGATAAGCACAAGCAATAACAAAGACACACAATCAAGTTTCTTAGGGGACTGCTAATAAAAAAAAAGGAAAGAAAAAATCATGCTCCCTGTTATTTCCTATCTCTGTTCCTGGATTCACCCTCTGCCCTCTTTAAATGGTTTATTGATTTAATGGACTTTATAGCAAATTCAAGAACGCAAAGCACATGGCGGGCAGAGGCAAGATGATTTCATTAATGAGAGGAGATACTGTACAGACATCAGAGATCCAGGACAGGCAAGGGGCTGAGAGAGAGCGACACTCAGGAAAATTAAATTATTGACCAGACACATATCTAACAAGCCAGTGGTATTTGACTGTATAACTGCTGCCTGTAGCATGTGTGTAAAAGAGAGACATACCAAGTACATAAAATATATGCAGAATCAAGGGTCCAATTCTTCACTCCTTACTTAAGCAAAAACTTCCTTTGACTTCATCGGGAGCTTTGCAAGATCGGGCTTGTGATGGTTCCAGCCATTAAACGGTCTTCAAGTGCAGCTAAGTTCCTAAGCCTATCATGCTAGCCAGTGACACTCAGGACTAAAGAATCCAAATCAATTTGTTTACCATTGGCTACAAAAGGGATGTGCCTGAAATGTATCAGACTTGGGAAAAATTTGAAATGGCCCAATAAGCCTCAAAGTATGTCTGGCAAGCATTTGAAAGATGGGTAAATTGAGGCACAGGGTTTGCCCAAGATCACGTAGTGAGAATGGCAGAGGCAGGAACTAAATCCAAAATCCTGGCTCCCAGTCCTATATTCCAACCACTAGACCACCCTTACTTACATCTGTGAATATGAAAGAGAGTCTCCCAGTACCTTGAGTAGTCACCTATTTGGGTAAGGTGGGAGTGGTGAGGAGGAATTAGTTAGACTCAGATGAATTCCGCTTATCTCCTGCCCCTGACTCCTGTAACTTCATGTATTCTTAAAACATATGGTGCAAGATGCTTCACGCTAGCTGGCATCTCCAGTATTGGTCACTGCTTTTCAATGCCTGCAATTTGTCTAGGGTCCAGTATATAAAGAACATCAATTTCTGCTGAACCAGCCTAAGCTTTAAGCCCAGAGAAAATGTCTTGATATTGGCACACACATGCACACTACCCCTATATATAAAGACCCAAAAGTGCATACAGGGCTTAGATGGATTGGTTTGGTTTCTGTTGTTGACATAATATATTCAGCAGGAGGCCCTCTACCTTCTGTTAGCTCCTCAAGGTGAGAATTCAAGATCACTAAGAGGTTATAAGCAAAACTTTTAGATTTGAGTTGCTTTTGAATTGTTTCCAAAAACACAAAGAGGAACAGAATGCATCTTAAATGATACAAGCTGTTTTCTTCTGCTGACTCCACTCTTTCCCTCTGGTCTGTTCTGGATAAATGAAAACTTAGTTAACAAAAAATCCTGCACCAACACCCCTTTTCTAACTCATTAGTACTCAGCGCCTGCCTTGTCTCAAATCAACTGTATAACATTTCTCTGGAGCCGGTCTAGAGCAATGGATCCATAACCACTCAGGCCTTTTCACTCATCACTATGCTACACAAGGTGGCTGTCCAGGACTCTGTGATCATAAGAAGGGGAGAGAACTCAGGTCTTTCAGCTAAAAATAATCCTTAAAAGCCCAAACAAAAACCCCATCACTTCCCTGGCCCCAACTAGCTGAGCTAATAGAGGGTATCTTTTAGATGTACCAGTATACGAGGAAAAAAGAACAGGAGTACTTGTGGCACCTTAGAGACTAACAAATTTATTTGAGCATAAGCTTTTGTGGGCTACAGCCCGCTTCATCGGATGCATAGAATGGAACATATAGTGAGGAGATATATATATACACACATACAGATAACATGAAAACAGTATATCAGGATTTTCAACCCATACTTGGGGACTGATCCAAAGCCCATAGACATCTTATTCATTAACTTCAGTGGGCCTTTGATCAAGTCTTATATCCCAGGTAGCAGAGTCATGTTTCCTCTGAGTTTGACACTGTTTTAGAAAGAGAACCCCCACCCAGAGGCTGACCTAAACTCTGACATGTTGACCAGGTAAAGCTCTCTCTCAAGTACTCCTCATTTCAGGGGACACTACTCATTTCAGATCCGTAGTTACCTAGGCTGATGTCCCTTCTCTTTTATTGCTGAAAAATGTTTACTACAGAAATCATCATGCAGCTGTAATTAGAAGGGGCGTTAATTACACTGAGGAGATGGAGCCCACAGCACACTGTTAGGTCCATTAATTAATAATGTGTGTGTGTCCCTTGTTGTCATACATTGTGTTCCACGTTTGCACCGTGGCAGGTTCATTTCCCATGATGAGTGTTGGCAGGTGCTTCTCCCATAAAGCATCATCGGAACTCCTCTGGGTGAGCAGGAAACTGGGCAACATGGAGTTCCTGGTCATGATCCATTATGGGAGATGTTGTCCAGCTGGGGATCCCAGCCCATAGAAGTGAATGGGGACATGAGGCGCAAACTACAACTTCCATAAGGCACTACACCAAAAATTTCAACCAAAAATGTCCAAGGAACATTTAAAAAAAAAAAGGGAAAAGTTTTTCTTTTTCATCACAATTTTCCACAGATTTTTTTTTTAGGGGATGACGGGACCAGCAGTATCTCTAATTTTGGCCCAATGAGCTCTGAAACCATGGTTTCCTCTGGTCACATTCCAGTCCATGGGTCATGTAGGTATGGGCACAATGTGACTCCTCTACATAGGTTCTCTTTTGGCAACTCTGGTCATGTCCTCCAGACTGTACAATGGGGCCTCATCCCATTCTTTAACCCCACCTGATCCTTTCCAAGGGCTCTGTCAGAGAGAGGTGGGTTATGTGAGGGAAGCTCACTAAGAGTCTACTCCAAAACATGTACAATCCTTGGTTATTTACAAGAGGCTAGGAAGACAGGAGGCAGTGTAGACAGCAATGCAACCTGTGACAGTCAAGATTCAATCTGCAGCAATTACTGAAAGTTTACTGTACCCATTTTTTAACTAACAGAGAATTTCAAAAAACTTACAAGGGTAATATATTGCATTATTCTAGAATTTATTATTGTTCCGGGGAGTAATGAATCTTGCAGAAGGACAATCAACTTTGATAGAAAAAAATACAGAATACAAGTCAGATGGCTCGGAATCTGATTAAAATTAATGTGGCTGTTGCTTCCATTTCATTTGCTGAAGCCCCCTTTCTCCTCCAGCATGCTATTGCTGCTGCTGACAATGAGGCTGCTCTTCACGGTCTTTAAGAATTCAGTCTGCTTTTTCTGAAGAGGAGGAAACATCCACATGCCCACATGGTGGGTTTCTTTGGCTTGATTCGGATCTCAATTACACTGGTGTGAATCGAGAAAGTTAGTGGAGTTATACTGGGGTAAGCAAGATCAGAATCAGGCCCTCTCTTCTCCATCTGAAGCACACTCATACTCACAGACTGATCCTGTCCCTGAAATTCATATTCAGATAAGGATTCCATTCGTGAGGCTACTGACAGGACAAAAGTATGCAGTCTTGGGCCCTTAATTTAAATTAAGCTACAGTAAACACAGAATTTCATTTAAATGTCCATCTGTTCACTCACTCAAGAAACCTTTGCCTATGAGCATTCTAAGATAGTCTCAGTATTTTTTCTGTATCCGTTAGCCAATATTTTGCTATACTTTCTCCCCAAACCACTCACTATTTCTCAGTTTAAATTAAATTATTCCTTTAAAATTACTTAATCAATTTTCTTCAAGCCTTGCTTATCTCTTAGATCTCAATGAGATTTAAAAAACAAGCTAAGTTTGATGTTTCTTCCATCATCCATTGTGGAGTCTGTAAATTCATCAGTTATAAGGCCAGAAAGGACCATAATGATCATCTAGTCTGATCACCTACACAACACAGGCCATAGAATTTCACCCAGTAGTTCATGTGACAGAGGGAATTATTCTTCCTTACTCTACATAGGTGAAATATGTCATGCTATCATCACAAATAACTTGAGGTTGAACTAGAGTACATCTTTAGTTGTCAGTACACAACTAGACCGTATCAGGAGAAAAGGCCCATTGGTACTTACTATAAGTTAAACTATCTTAACTAGCTCATGAAGATGCTTATGGCCAATCTACCAGCTCTTACTCGAGTGATCCCACTGACTTAACTGGGAATACTTACACGAGCATGGACTTGCAGGATCAGGCCGTTAGTTTGTATTCCTGATAGGTCCTCATCAATGTCACCTAGCAATCAATGCTTCACGTAAACAAGTTTTCCTAGCAGTGCAAATCCTCCTTATTCATGTATATAATCCTGTTGACTTCAATAGTCTGCTAATGTGACTCAGGTCCCCTCCCATGAGCAAGAGGTTGCAGACTCAGGCTGCTAGTATGTGATAACTACAAATATACTGAGGATTGCTGACAGCAATGATCTCCTGGGAAAAACCCTGGGACCAGATGCAATACAAATGCTTGCCTCCTTCACAAGTGTTGAAGTGCTCCCCTTGCACTACATCCCAGGCTGTGCAGAGACTAAAAAAGAATAAAAATCACATTTCAGAGGATTACAAATGCCTATGCAGATTTCAGCCACATGGCATATAGATGAAATTTTTATTGCATCTTGTCCTTTGATAGTGCTGCATGGAGTGTTTTTCTCTTATTACTGCTGCAAATATATAGTTGGCTGTGGGCAGTCACTGGCTGTTTGGCCTTTGGTTGTTTTTACATCTCTCTTGGACCTGTCAAATCACAGAGCAATGTTCTATAAGCAGGGCACTAATTATACTCTGTCCATCATATTAAAGTAACAAAAGAGGTCTTTTCACAACAGAAATCTACTGTTTTTTCTCCCCCTTAGCAGTATCAGGGTCTGGCTGACCCAGGAGATTGTTAAGGGAATGTAAAACTCTTCCTTTCTGGATTATTCATTTGAATCAAGACCCAGTTGCCAGTGATCATAAATTGTTATTAGCACCTTCTGACTGTCCAGTGGCCTCTGCGAAATGGATCAGTGGTCTCAGCCCACTTCCTAATGAGGTGCTCACAATGCGAAAATCATTCTTGCATCCTTGGGGCCAGTCTTAGTAGAGGAGTGCGACCCAAGGACTTCTTGATGCCAACTTGCAGAAGGCACAGGCGTGCATAAGAGTTTCAGGGATCCCTGGGTCTTGTATTTATATTCTAACTCACCATGCAAGGTTCAGGTAAGGTCTCTACTGAAAGCCTGTATCACACTGATCATCATATTCGTTGCAAAATGTAAGTACAGGCAATACGTAAAGAGATATGTATCTAGATGGGAAATTATATTCATTAAGGCAGGTCCCCCAGAAGTAGCATATCTTAAGTCAGGTCCTCCCAGATAGGAAGAGGGAGATACTTGTTTCCATGCCTGACCATGGTGTATTTCACACTGAAAGTTGAATTGCATATTGAGTAAAATGTTAATTAAGATATTGCACGGATTTCAGGAGAAGAAATTAACAGGAAGAGGTGAACAATGCAGGAGGAAACCCTGGTTATAGGCAAATAAAAAAGGACTGGTCCAATATATCTAGGGGGGTAGAAAGACACCCTAGCATCCTTCATCTAGAGAGACAGGGTACCAGTGAGTTTGATCTCATTAAAGAAGGGTCTCAGCCATCCTGGCTGAAAATGTTACAAGGGAGACTTTGGGTGAGCAAAAACAATGAGGAATCTGGTGGCATGTTAAAGACTAACAGATTTATTTGGGCATAAGCTTTTGTGGGTAAAAACCCACTTCTTCAGATGTATGGAGTTTAAGAAGAGGCCATTTTGTTACTTGTGTTAAGACTCTAGATTGAGTGTTATGGTTTTATTTGATATGTAGCCCTGTTCCCAGTATTTGTTTGCCAGCATTTGAATATCTGTTCTTTGTTAAATCAGCTGATTCCTTTTTGCCCTACAAACATATCTAAGCACCGTGTGTTAATCAGAGTTATGTCCTAGGGTGTAACTGACAAGCTGTGGTGTATTCTTCCTTTGGGAACAGAGGATCTGGAAATTCTTTGAGTGTCTATTATATCGGGGGCGGGATACCGCCAGGGAACACTCAGAGGGTATGTCTACACTGCAATAAAACACCCACAGCTGGCCGGGTTAGCTGGCTTGAGCTGTAGAGCTATAAAATTGCAGCACAGACATCCAGGAAGTCCATACTGCAGTTTATCCGTGGGCTAGACTGTGCCTGGCTCCGGCCCACCTGTAGGAGAAGGTGCAAGGTGCAGACTGGGTCCGTGATCACACTGGGTCCCGGGGGCGTAAAAAAGATCACCTTTTTTCACTCTGCTTCAAAACGACCCCGCAGAACAGAACATACGCTTCTGCAGGGCCCCTCCCCCAGGCTGCACGTCTGGGAAGCTAACCCATTTATGGGTGCAGTTCCCAATGCTGCACAAGGGGGCTGTCCCCCAGATGGATGCCAGATACAACCGTAATACTGGCTTATAGCAATCTAAGCCTTGATTGGAACACAGCAGGTAACAATGCCAAGACAATGATGCAGCACTACCTAATGGCAGTGGTGCTGTCTGCACAGATCCTTACACAATTGTAGGCACCTCAATTTCCAGAAGCAAGGACCAGCACCAAGCTCCATAGGGGGCAGACAAAGGGTAGGGCCATTGCTCCTCATGACTTTGTCTTTAGCACCAGCTGCATGGGGGAGCATACTCTGCACCCTTGCCAAGGGCAGTATTGCAGGAAGATTCAGAAGCCCAGCACCTCCTGGAGCTCTCTCTCTGGCAATGCAGCTCTGTGCTGACCTCTTATTTCCCACCTCGTGCATCCCCAAGTGGAACTGCTGCATTCAAAGTAAATATTCCCAGTGACAGGCCTGACAAATATCCTTGGTGATGAGAATGTGTCTGGATAATGAATTGTAAATGGAAAGCGAGGCAAGGCAAACACAAGTCTAACACCAAACTGAAGGTGAGAAGTTGTGATTTTTTTAATCCTGAGGGTAACTCATTATATCACTAAGGCTTATAAAAGTCCAGGTGAATTTATTTTCCCAGGTTCACTCATTACCTTCCATTACGATAACGTGTCTCCTTGTTATCTAGTTAGTTTTGCTGCCTGTACAGAAGCACCTCAGGCCCTCCTTAGTTATATCCCAGCATAAACAATGTGCTGCTCGGGTAGGTGGATCTCAGCTAATGGTTAATGGCCGTGGAACTAGTCCCCAGAAACATTAACCCTTTCTTTATAGATCAAAACCATCATTAAAAATTGGCCAATTAAAAGAATTTACTCCAGTTTTTCAGCATGAATCAGAGTTAACCTGCTTACTGCTGCCAAACACACCAACCACCTAAGCCAGCAGAGCACCTGCTGCATTTCCAAACATACCTTATCATTGTTCAGCAGAGTGTCTATTTAAAGAGACAGCACCGGAATATGGAGGCGAGTCCTAGGATAAACTGCAAACGTTCACCTCCTGCAACAAACATGCTAAGTAACTTGAGCCAGTTGGTAATCAATTAACTGGAGCTAAAAGAGGATCACAAAGTCTAGTCTGGATCACTATTAGTTCTGTGACTTGTTTTCTTTAGGGAAGAGATGTAATCTAGTGGTCAGAGCAGCAGACATGTAGACAGTGTTGCTGAGTTGTGTTTCCAATTCTGCCAGTGTCTGACTGTGAGACCTTGTGCAAGTCACTTAAGTGCTCAGTGCCTCAGTTTCCCCAGTTGTAAAATAAATATAACAGCGCAGGAATGTTATGAGACTTATTTAGTGAGCACTGTTTACACAGTGCTTTAGGTGAAAGGTGCTATAGAGGTGCAATGTATTCAGTAAACAGTTGCTACCACCAATGTCAAAACCATAGGTAGCCTTTGGAGACTGCTGTCTGTCATAATGCCACAAGACCCCTTGGAAAAATCTTGGTTCTGCCTCTGCAACAGTCTCATGGGGAAGCTTATGGGCTGAGCTTTATCTTGGGGATTCTTAATTGCCCAGCAGGTGTGATAGCCTTATAGTTTAGTAATGTCTCTGCCTGTGAATTCCAGTTCTGTGTCAGTTGCAAGCTTCAGCAGACGATCAGCCATTGAAATCGGTCCCTTGCTCTTACTGAGAAATGCTCCTTTGCACCCAATCTGGCCGAGGAGGCAGTAACTGTGGGTACATATGGCAAATATGGTACTTGGCAGCTACGCGTCAAAATACATAGCTCTGGAATGCCCTTTTCAAGCATTATCATACGGGTCCAGAGTAAACTTTTGAACTGGCTTATTATGGGGCCTCTCCACAGTCTGTGCTCATGCACATGTGGCAGCTGTGAAGTTGTCCATGGGGCTGTATTGACTGGTCAGGCTTTTTAATCAGCTGTCTTTTCAGATATAAACCATGGCTTAAAAAAATCTTTAAGGGGGCTGGGGAGGTTGTTGTGTCCCTAGGCCACTGCTTAGAGGGAGCCCCAAATTCTTGGCTCTCATGGGATGTCAATCAGTTGAAAGTGAGATCAAGATAACCTAATAGTGGCAAGGCAAAAATCAGATCTCCAAACAACAGGAACGTTGAACTTGCTACACCACCACATCACATTTCATCCCAGTCTGACACTGCAGATTTTGACCTCTCTGGGGCAGGTAGGGATGGTTTTTTTGGTTATTTGTCTGTACAGTGCCTAGCACAATGGGGCCCTGATCCTTGATTGGCATTCCTAGGCACTATCGTAATACAAACAATAAATAGTAAAGTCACTGAAAATCTCAAAGGACATTTTAGCTGCTTCATCGTTTGTTATTGGAGCTCCCACTTGTCAAGGCAGAGAAACATACATCCTAAGTCTCTCATCAATCTCTCTCTAATACAGCAAGAAAAATTGGCAAGGAAAACCAAGAGTTCCCTAAATAGCACACTTTACACATAGAATACTTTACTCATCTGGAAGCCTGCTGACCCTGTCTCTCCTTGGCTCTTAGAAAATCCCAAAGTAATCCATTCAATAGAGGTTGTTAGGAGATGGGGTGGAAGAAAAAAGGAAAATCATATACTGTTGTGCTGCATGGAACATGACATGCAACCTGATCCAATGGAAAAATGAAGCCCAACCATCTGGGTTAGCTTTATTGATCCATCCTTATTCCCCTCAAAAGGGGGAACTGAACATGACAGTACTAAAGAGAAAGAAAACACAGGCCAGAGGCAAAAGTTCAATGACTGGCTCTAATGGACAGATACATTAACAAAGACACAGTCAAATTGAGCCATTTTGAATTCTTTTCATTTCTGTCTGTGGCTTCTGATCAATTTGGGATCAATGCACACATCTTATCCTTCTGTTGCTTTTGTCTTCTGTAGGGCAGGTAACAAAGGACCCTGCTTTGAACAAACGGACCAAATCAACAGTGACTGACAGCGGACAGCTTCTTTAACTGAAACAGCTTTCAACGCTGTATTTGACATGGACAATTCACAAGCAGATCCTTTGGGTCAGAATCTGGTCTCAGTTACTCTGGTATAAAATTAGAGCAATGCTACTGTCTTTAGTGGAAATTGTATCAGTGTAAATCTAGACAGTAAGCAAGCAAATTCTGGCGTCACTTAAACCAGTGCAATGCCACTGTTTTCAATGGGGTTTCAGGTCTGTAAATAGGGTGACCAGACAGCAAATGTGAAAAATTGGGAGAGGGTGGGGGGTAATAGGCACCAATATAAGAACAAGACCCAAAAATCGGGACTGTCCCTATAAAATCGGGACATCTGGTCACCCTATCTGCAAGTGATGTGGGTCTTAACCTCAATTTAGTCCCTCTTTGTTGGGAGGATCATATGATAGACTCTTAAACCTGTTACTGCTCTCTCCTAAAAGACTTACCTTTGTAGTTTAACTGGTAAAAAGCTCAGGAGTTTTTACTACTGGAGGTCCCAAGTTCAACCCACACTGTCAGAACAAAGGTGGGATGGGTAGGTTACAGAGTTTGGCCCTTCATATTTAATTTACCCAGTTCCAGTTACAACATAACTTTACTTTAAAAAATACATATCCTGTTACAAAATAGCCAAGATAATTTTTTACATCAACTATATTTCCTTCAAATCGAAATGTATGTTTTGCCTCATTCATCATTCCACTCAACTGGGAAAATATTTGTTCAGTTGAAGAAAAGTTCAGCACGGTACATATTTGTTGGTTCATTTGTATGCAGCAAATTAGAAAACGAATTTGTTTAGATATCTTCACATATCCGGAAGAACTCCTGAACTGTGTGGCTCCTCATATCTTCTTCATCCATTTCTTTGTGGCTAACAGGAAGGAGACGTCCTTCTGCATCTGTTACCTTGGCTTGGAGATCAATGAAAGGAGGGAGGACCTCACAGTGTGAAGTCATAGGTTTGTAGGGTGACCAGATGTCCTTATTTTATAGGGACAGTCCCGATATTTGAGGCTTTTTCTTATATAGGCACCTATTACCCCTCACTTGCTGTCTGGTCACCCTATAAGTTTGTGTGGCTCCTTTGTGATGAGACTATTATCCAATAGAGAGCAACCTGGGGATAAATTCATTTAATTTGTGGGCTACAGATTCCTGATGACCTTTGCTTTCTGGTGAAAAAAGTTAAACATGCATGAAAATTGCAAAGCATGTTTTTAGATTGGGCTAAGGTTCACAGCTCTGCATTCTGAATGTATGGCCACTCGCTCTCATGAGAGAATCTTCAATACAGAATCATAGCAATGCAGGGCTGGAAGAGAGCTAGAGAGCTCATCTAGTCCAGCCCCCTGTGCTGAGGCGGAACTAAGTAACCCCAGATCATCCCTGAAGGGTGTTTGTCCAAGCTGTTCTTAAAAACCTCCAACAATGGGCATTCCACAACCTACCATATACTCAATTACAAAGGCAAATACAGGTCTTTCTCAGTGAAACAATGTAGGATCATGGAACACAGTTACAGTAGGTATGGAGCTATACTGAGTGATGCTAAGCAAAAATGAACCTCATTTATGCATTACTGCTACCCAGAGGCTGATTTGTCATGCACACATACCATCTGTGTGACACAAAAGCATATTCCCCTGAGCTGGAGATAACCAGTGGCTTACAGGATGCTATTAAACAAAGGGAAGGATACACCAGGCATCAGTGTCACTGAAATCCTACCTGAAGCAGCAAAAATAAATCAAAATAGAAAAATATAATAATTCTCCACATGTGCATAGCACATCCCATCCCAGGTTACAAACACATATGGACCTACTGTTTGTTTGGTGTCATCCCCATTTTACAGATGGAAGTATGTAAAGGACAAAAGTTACACAACTGCCCAAGATGACACAAGGAGCCTGGAGCATGAGCCAGCATAGAACCCAGTGCCTTCACCACTTTGAATAGCTGGATTTTATGCAGGTGAAGTATAGAGAAGGATTTCATCTCCGTGACTCAAAGTCAGGGTGCTCCACTGCCACTGTTATATTTTATGGGCTGCTTTCTTAGCTGCAACTCTTCTATGCCACTTGCATGAGGTTCAGAAAGTCTTGCACTGGTCTTTCTGTGACTTCAAGGTGAATTTTCTACAAGAACTGGTAAGCTATCTTACAGGAAAGAGGTCTACTATAATGCTGATGTTGCTTTATTGGTTTAGGTATCAACTGAGCAGTCAACATGTGCATGGTTCTGCTGTTGGACCTGTCCCACCGTGACTTCTTAGTAGGAGAAATGCTTCTTAAATACAATTGTTTAATCAATTGGAGTTGTCCCATTAATACTCTCTTGTACAAGCTTCTATCTCTTGGTTTAGTGTTGAACTGCACATAAATATTGAGGCTTCATAATGAAATGGGAGTGTGTGTGTGTGTGTGTGTGTGTGTGTATGTGCGTGCGTGCACCACAAAGGTGAATGAGTTGGAGATTTTTTGTTTTTTATCTCATTAGGTGGCAAAAATCAATACAGCTGGCTGCATTTGCTCATGATAGGGTAGAAATTTGAGGAGGCTGTGGAAAGTAAGCTGTGCAACTCAGTACACCTTAATTGGCAAGCTCTAAGGTAAGTTGTGATTAATTGAAGAGGTTTTCAAAAGCAGCTTAGCAGACAATTAATCAAACTCCTATGAAGACACTTTTCTAATTGATCCAGGAATAAGCAATATCAAATCAGAACTGCTTAAACAGAACACAACTCTTCTCAGACATCAGTTTTATAGTAGAGAGTTAAATCTTTGCAAGATGGCTCTTTTCTATAAATTGTGGTGCATATTTTTTATTTTGACGGGAAATCTTTTTCTCTCTCTCTCACACGCCCTACTGTCTAATTAATTTTATAAGGCTTTTACTACCCTTCCTGCACCATGATGGAAACCTATCCCCACTGTTTCTTGTCTTACATTTTGAGTGAGAAGCAAATACATCCTCGTCAACTTCACATGTCCCAGAATGAAAAACGAATGTCTCGGAGTGCACTGATACTTTAGCACAATGACAAGTTATTTTCCAAGTAGCAGATTTAAGCTTTTGGTAGTGCAAAGGCTGACTGGGGATGCCTTTTGATACAATGTCCCCAGTGGTAATCATTTAGTAAGCATTCTTGATGACTGCAGGGCCGCCCGGGGGAGGCAAGTGGGGCAATTTGCCCCAGGCTCCGGGCTCCGCAAGTGCCCCCAAGAGAACGACCGAGGCTCCCACCTCCGCCCCTCTTCTGGAGCCTCAGCGAAACAAGCAGCGTTCCCGCACGGCGCTGTAGCGTCCATCCGGCGCGCCTCCTGAGCTCTGACCCGCTCAGAGCCGCATGGTCAGGGGGCGGGGCTGGGAGCTCCGGGCTGAGCGGAAGGAGCTCAGGAGGCCGGCAGGAGGCGCGCTGCAGCTGTTCGGGAGCGCGCTAAGCTCTGAGTGAGCTGGGGCAGGGAGTCTTGGGGCCAGTCAGGGAGGGGACAGAGGTGGGGGGGCGGTCAGGGGACAGGGAACGGGTGGGTTGGATTGTGGGTGTTCGGGGGGTTTGTCAGGACTCAGTGGGGGTGGAGGTGGATAGAGGTCGGGGTAGTCAGGGGACAGGGGTGGGGTCCCGGGGTGGTGGTTGGGTGGGGTTTCTAGGGGACAGTGAGGGGACAAGGAGCAGGATGGGTCGGGGATTCTGAGGAGGGCAGTCGGAGAAGGGCAGGAAGTGGGTGGGGGTCGGATAGGGGGCAGGGCCAGGCTGTTTGGGAGGCACAGCCTTCCCTGCCCTAAAGCTCATTCAGCAGTTTGAGGCTTGCAGAAGAGCCAAGCTGTTAGGTTTTCCATTAGGGCTACCATCCCTTCATTCTCAAATGCCAAATTATAGTTCAATATTTATATTTCAGGTGCCATAAGGAGATTCATGTCAGGGGAGGTAGTTCATTTAAAATTAGCTGGAGGAAGGATCACAATAAAAGAGCAATCCTTCCCAGCCCTACCAATGGGACCCCACCCACCTCCCCTGCATTCCCTGAGGCTTCCAGAGGGGGTTAATTCAATGGTTTCACAAACGTTTTTCCTGTGACGCCTTTCACATAGCAAACATTGAGTAGTGACCTTCCTCCCTATAAATTGAAAACACTTTTTATAGTATTTTAACACTATTATTAAATGCTGGGAGGCAAAGCGGGTTTGAGGGGGGCTGACAGCTCGGCGACCCCTGTAATAACCTACATGACCACCCGCGGGGTCCCAAACTTCCACATTAGAACCCCGGGTTAATTTAATTTAGCACCGTAGTGTCCATTCACATGCATTGCTATTTTGAGCAGTTTCAGTTTTCACAACATAGGTCATCCCAGATTCTGGAACAAGCTTAAATGCTCAGTTCGTGGAGTATGGCATAAGCTTATGCTAAGGACAACACCACAGTAACATCTCCAGTTTTGAGGACCATGGAGCCAGTCTCTAGGAAACAGAAAATGCATGGAGTTTAAAGTCCTAAATGGCTATAGCCAGATGGGTAAGAATGTGTTCCCTAGGCCTCTATTTGTCAGAGGGTTGATCGGATGGCAGAGAAGATCACTTGATTCATTACCTGTTAGGTTCACTCCTCATGGGCACTGGCATTGGGCCATTGTCAGTAGATCAGATCTGGGCTGGATGGACCTTTGGTTTGACCCAATATGCTTTCTCGTATGTTCTACACCTAAATGAGCCAAAGTTATGGATATGAGTCAAGGAGCAGCAGTGATCAGAAACCTGGAAAAGATCTCTGAGTGGATGGGCTCAAGGCATTTGGTCACAAGCTGACGGTGGTTCAAAAGTTTTGGAATTTTTTTTTAAGCAGAATTTTTTTATTGTTTCTTAAACAATCAACCAGCATGCAGCAAAAATTTGCCACACAGTTCTGAAACGCGAAACCATGGTCAGTCTTTGGCAGACGAATTTCAGCTTTTAATTAAAAAAAACACAACAAATTTGAATGGAAACAGACATGTCCATGATTATTTTTGCTTTTAAAAACGCCTAGTTTTGGATCGCAAAAAAAGTTTTGATGGAAAATATTTGTCCACCCTTTCAATGAGCTTTCGTGCTTTTAGTGCTAGCTTATGCTTGAGAACCAGTGGATTACCTTAAGATTTCTAAACTTGGATTTGTGCTGGAGATTGTGGAATGTTTATTTTTCCCAGGTCTGCCCGTGGAGGGGAGCAAGTGGGGCAATTTGCCCTGGGCCCCACAGGGGCCCCCACGAGAATATAGTATTGCAATTTTTTTATGGAAGGGGCCCCCAAAATTGCTTTGCCCCAGGCCCCCTGAATCCTCTGGGTGGCCCTGGATGACTGAGGGTAAAAACCACGAAAAAAATACAGCTGGTTGGAAGGTGATAAGTGCTTTCTGTGGGAAAAAATAATTTCTTTCTATTTTTTAATACAGATTTTTGTTTTTCTATATTAAAAAACTAAAAATTCATTTTTTGAAAATCAAAAGCCAAACTTTTTTGATTTTCAAAACCCAAGATTTTTTTCTGCTTTTGAATTTTTTATTGAAAAACCTCAGAGCTGCAATAGAAATGTAAAAAAAAAAAAAAAAAAAAAAAAAAAAAAGAAGTCCACTTTTCCTCAACCTTTTTTTTTTAAAAAGAAAAATTCAACCAGATCTTTAAAAAACATCAATAAGTGACCCATTTTTGTCTCCGTTACACCAGTGTTAATCTGGAGAAATCCCAGTGAAATCAATGGTGCTACCTGTGGAACTGAAAGCAGAATTTCGGCAAGGAAGAACTGTATCAAAAATGGGAACACTTAGCGGCTCAGAGCCACTTATCAACATCCACTGGGTGATCTGGGGCAAGTCACTTCACCTCCCGGTGCTTCCATTTCTCCATCTGTACAATGGGGATAGTGGTACTGACCTCCTCTGTAAAGCACTTTGAGATCAATGGATGGCGAGTGCTACAGAAGAGCTGGGTTGTATTGTTTCCTGTTAGCAATGGGTCATTCTGGATTGTCCTCTGCTCTCCCAAGGTATGGAAAGAAAATTGAGGAGCAAGGTTGCCAGAGCTTCTGGCCTGTCTGCAGTTTGCCAGGAATGCCTATTACCCTCCCACAAGCTGTGCCTCATCCTAAATGGAATAACCACACGGTGGATTATGGTGGTGGCCACCTGCTGCACTGAACCCTGACCTACATGGCTATGTTGATATTGTAGGTTCAGTTCTTTCTGACAATGTCAATTCTTTAATCTCTTCTGTTCCATTATACCAGAGCTGCAGCTGCTCTAATCCTAAAAAACCCAATTCTTCTTTTCCCCACGTCTCTCCTATTTTTAAAATAATTAGAAAGAGGATAATATGAATGTGTGATCTTTTCAGCTTTGTAAGTTTTAGTCTAGCATTTGAACAGCTCATGTGAGAGACACTCCACTTCTGTGATCCTGGGCTTATATTTATCCCAACAAAGATTTGTTGTTTCCAGCTTCCTGATACTTATTTTTCCTTCTGCCTTCCTTGCATCTGGTGTTTTTTATGTTGTCTGTTATCTTATGCCAACATAATCCACTTGCTGCTCTAGAGAGCTGGAACACAAATTTTACCCAGCTAATGGATGGGACTGTCCTCACATTAAGTTTCTCTCTAGATATACATCTACAGATAGATATACGTTTTTTAACATCTCTTGTTAATCCATATATATATTTTATATTATTTTACTCTACCTGGTAATCATCTTGAAAAATAACTGTAATTGTTTGTATTACCTTTATTATGGTTGTACCTAGAGGCCTCAAATGAGATTGTGCTAGGCACTGTAGAAACACATAGTATGATACAGTCCCAGCCCTTATAATCTAAATAGAAAAAGGATGGGAGGGGAAACAGAAGTACAGATTTTCCTAGCTCACACAGCAGGCCAGTCACAGAGTCAGGACAAGAAGTCAGATGTTCTCAGTTCCAAACTGGTGGCCTAACCACTGGTCCACACTGACCTGTGTTTGTAACTGCAAAGATTCCTTCTTAAAGTTCCCTTCTCCAACGACATAATTCTGAAAGACGCAGTTTTGCTATCTGGACACAATTCATGTCGAAATTGATCTGGTCTATTTATTTGCAATACTTTTTCCTCCAAATTATTGAAGAAAAATACTTGCCAAAGAACACCAGGACCTAGGTTTTATGCGGGAGATGGGCACATGCTTTACAGTTTGTTGCTGAGAGGGACAGTGAAGTACAACTTCTCAGCAGACACAGCATCACACTCTCTCTTTTTGTGTCTCTCTTTACTTCTGAACAAGAGAATTGCCAGGTAATCAGCTCTGCTGGAGATTAACGTTTAAATGAAGAAAGTAACCTGGCTGGAGCTGCAGTGTTAGCTAACAGAAAACTGTGAAAATTCCTTTTATCTACTAATATCCCGCCAGCAAAGCCAATTTTGTATTGGCATCTCATCCAGTTAGATTCTATTAGCACAACGTGTTATTGCTGCTGCCAAGTGTTATCACAAGGTACACCAGAGAAACGGACACACACAAGGAACCTTTGCAAAGTGAAGGGTTTTAAGGTATAATTTTGTCTTTTAAATCCCTTGCAAACATCATAATGCTCGCCAGTGCTGCCATTGGTACATCCAGGGCTTCATCCCGTATTCCCTGTCCACCCCAGGTTTCACTAAATTGGGACTCAGGCCGCGAGAGAAACCAACATAAAAGAACGCATTTTAATCTCTCAGAGACATGTGCACGTCCATCTGTATCTTGCCTTAGTAACTATGTATAAAAATAGATCAGGCATGAAATACAGAGCCAGAGCCAATGGATTCTTTAAAAAATAGAAAGGGAAGGGGTGGTAAATTCTGCCAGAAGACAGACATATGTAGCTTCATTGGAAGCATTGAATGAATCTCCCTAAGGCCAGAATCTGATCCGAAGAAGCTGTCTTAAGTATGTGCTTAAGTCTTTACAGGACTGCGGATGTAATATTTATTGCCATATTTAGCTCTACAGGTAATCGAAGGCAACATTTCTCTCTCAGCCCAGTTCTGAAGAACACAGCTCTCTACTGACTTCAATGAACCTTGGAGCAGGATCCATGGAAGTAAATCTCCCAAGGATATCGGCAGGCGTTCCACTGACATAGCGTGTAAGTTGAGAACTGCCGTACTAATCGCAAAAAAATAATTCTTCCCCAGTTATCTAGCACATGACAATATTACCAGATAAAAGGCAAAAACATGTAACAATATAATAAATAAAAGAGGGCCAAAATTTCACTAATAAAAACCATCAACGGAAAGTATCTTTCAGTATTAAAATCTTCATTGGTCCTTTAATTTTGGCAAACATCTTGTTTTCGCCTAAATATCATTGGGGCTGCTCCAGCTTGAGGAGTTTACACACACACATTGACTTCAATGGGAGCAGGACTTTTTTTTTTTTTTTAATTAACAAGAGGAAAAAATCCCCCACCAAAGGAAGCAAAATTTGTTCAGAACAGACTCTTTTCCAAGGATTTTCCAAACAGACCAAGGGACTTTTCTTTCTTTTAAAGATACTTTCTGTTCTCTCCCTAAAACCAGAGTGCTTTATCCGGGGTGGCTCCAGGCACCAGCACGCCAAGCGTGTGCTTGGGGCAGCAAGCCGTGAGGGGCGCTCTGCTGGTCGCCGTGAGGGCAGCAGGCAGGTTGACTTCGGCGGCACGCCTGCGGAGGGTCCGCTGGTCCTGCGGCTTCGGCAGACCTCCCGCAGGCATGCTGCCGAATCCGCGGGACCAGGGACCTCCCACAGGCAAGCCACTGAAGGCAGCCTCCCTGATGTGCTTGGGGCGGCAAAATACCTAGAGTCGCCCCTGCCTTTATGGTGCTAGGGAACAGCCAGCTAATTAGTCTAGGCTTCATCTTGCTAAATACTGAGCACTTTCAACTCCCATTTCTTAACAGGAGTTGCAGTTGGTAAGTACCCCCAAGAGCTGTCAGTGTCCCTAGCCTCTGTTTGCCGGAAGCTGGGAATGGGCAACAGGGGATGGATCACTTGATGATTACCTGTTCTGTTCATTCCCTCTCGGGCACCCGGCATTGGCCACTGTCAGAAGACAGGATACTGGGCTAGATGGACCTTTGTTCTGACCCAGTATGGCCGTTTTTATGATCAAACCCTATAGCACTTAATGGAAAAATTAAAAAGTGACCAGCAAGTATATTTTGCCCTCTATTCTCAACTGTTAGTCTAGAGGGAATTGTGAAAGAACAGTTTAAAACAGGGGAACTCAAGGTTTAAAGGGTAAGGACCAGACTTTTTTTTTTTAAAGGGGCAGCATCTTTTGTGTGTGTGTGCATGGGCAGTTAATCTAAATTGCATGATTTGCACGCACAATGAAACGAGTATGTGATTCTGGCAAGTGCTTATTGCTCCTATAAAAAAAGGATATCCAACTGACATCAACAGAGATTCCAACACATAGGGAGAGTATTATTATACCAAGGCGGAGTAGTGCCATGCCGATCTCAGAAAAGAATTCTTCTCTGATTATCTAGTGGGCAGAGACCACCTCTTTGCCGATCGGTCTCAAGGGCTGCTTTGTACCTTCACAGAATGACAGTCATTTAAAGATGGGACAGAGCACCATGCTTTCCAGAGAATCTCTTACCATTGCTAGTGGAACTATTCCTACCAGGTCCTTCTGGCAGATGAAGATTTCAGAGAGGGCTATGTCCGTTGTCCCCTTCCGAGGGTATTCCACCTGCCACGTGATTGGCTGTGTTCCGGAAAGGCTGCTGAAACTGGCTATTTCAAAGTTCATCTGCACGACTTCACTGAATAAACTGTTACTTCTGGAAAGATGAAAAAAGGGAAAGGGGAGAGATATTATAGTGATTTAGGAGGGCAAATGAATCATATTAACTACTGGAAAATGTAGATATTTGTACAACAAACCTTTTGTAAACAAGAATTATTCAAAATGTGCTTCCCACCAAGGTTAAGAATAGTGAGGTAGAGTTCCTCACGTTACCTTGATCCAGGATGAGGTGTATGATATAAGCAAAGATGTTTACTCAACTGTGTATTTTTATAATTTTGCAAATGTGATTCGATCCCAACAGTGAGTCTGATTCTCTTATTTTGTACATTAGTATAGGCAGGAGTATCAATAAAGAAGTAGATGAAGATATTCCAGTCAAACTGGTGCAGGTGAGAACAGAGCCAAACCCAATGTTATCTATCTCAAAGTGAATCATTATAACTATATGAATTGTTCACAATGAAACTCAATTTAAAGTCATTAACTGAGACACGGAGTCAACATAAGACAAGAAAAGACCTAATATGGTAAAACAGGAAGATTCAAGAGGTTATTTAAGCCATTTTTTATTCTTTAAGTTACACTTTGTGAAGGTAGTTTGTATGATTATTTTAAAAGTAAAACCCTTTCCATCCAAATTATTGTTTCAATGGTGGATTATCCTTTGGATGGCTTAGTCAGAAAAGTCTTCATATTAGCTAATGTTTTAAATGCCTTTACTTAGTATAAAAGCTTCCTCACTTGAAAGAGAGAAACAGAGACACTTGTATGACGTGCGTATACTTTCTTTAATGCATTTTTGAGATAGTGATTTCGTGGGATAATGTGATGGATGTATAGGTGGAGCAGTTCATAACTCAAGGTCAGCCCATTTCCATTTGAAGAGTTCCTACTAAATAAATCTTATTGCTTATAAATATATGGCAACTGTGATAACTCTGGTTTATGCACTTGTGGAACATACCAAAAGGAAAACATATTGGATTGAACTTGTAATTTATTTGAAGGCATGATTATACGCAAAGACACCTGGATCATCTGAGCTATTGAGTTCATGTAGCTGTTAAAGACACCATTATGCCTTAGATTAATTGTACCTGGGAAGGTATTATTCTCACCATTTCTAGGTCTGATGCTTAGAAACTGACAAAGCTTGTACATATGATTGACAATCCCAGAGTTTTCAGGTGTGTTCCACAGAGAACAAATTCTAGCACAGCTTCAGAACTACACTGAGTCACAATATACGACAGCAGAGCTGCCCTGATCAGGAAGGCTGAAGACCTCTTTAAATAGCCTGTGAGCAGATGTAAAATATGCAGTATTAAATACCACAACAAAAATGTCGAGCCAGCCAAATGGTGTAATCCGGGTCTTCTGGACAGGGGTGATCTAGAATCTAAGGTACTTCAATAGTTTCCATTCTGTAGTATCTGAGCACCTCACAATCTTTCATGTATTCATGCTCACATGGGAAGTGCTATTATCCCAATGTCACGGATGGGAAATTGAGGCACAGCAATGCTGACTGACTTGCCCAAGATCACATAGGAAGTCTGTGGTAGAGCAAGGAACTGAACCTAAACTTTTCCAAGTCCCTTACTAACCACTGGGGCATCTTGTCCAGTGCAACTGGAAAGGGATGGGTCACATGTTTCCAATGGAAATTACAGCACTTACTTCTAGTCTTAAATGGCCTCTAGATAATGAGCCTTAAAATCCAGTTCTAATCTGTTTATTAGAGATATGCTAGGTAATGTGTAGAGATTTCTAAGATACATTACTTACAGTTGAAATTTGCAAAAACACCCCTGAGATTTGACCACCACTTCTCATTAAGGATCTTTGAAAATCTCCGATTATCATTTCCCTATCCCTTGGAGTCACGCACAGGTGCCTGGCTTCAGTGGTGGTAGGATATAAAAAACTGCATTTTTAGCAGCTCTCTAAAACATTGCTAAAATATTTTTGTCTGTAAAATGTGTAGCATACTGTATCCTGGAACACATGCGGTACAGTAGAAAGGTTTTATTGGCACTTGCTTGGGTTGATCTGAGTAATTCACTTATAGCTCCTCCACGGGTGAGTAACAGACCCATCTCAAACTGACGCCGATAAAACCTTCATACTGCATCATCATCATTGGTTTCCTTTTTCTCTTTCATATAGGAGAGACAGAGATGATCAACAGCTGGGAAAGCAGCCACCTGAAGAAAAAAAAAGCCTTCCAAGATGTGTAATGGCTAGGAAAAAGAAGAAAATCTCGTGAAACACGTTTAATGTTCAGAGCTTGCTCACTGACTGAAACAGCAATTCCTTAATGTCTGGCATTTAGAACTGCTCAGCAGCCAGAACAGCAAGTAATTATAAAACTTTTCTAATGTACCCAGCACAGTGTGATTGCAAATGCAGCTTGTTGCAGGGGGAGCTTCTAAAGAAGTGCTCAGGGGTTGGAGTAGGAGTCTGATTTGGTTGGAGTGAGAATTCCTCTGGACCAGTTCACTCCATGCATTCATTCGGAGCAGTAAATACATCCGTTATTCAGGGCTTGAGTGTAACTTGGACAAGACAGTAAGAAGTCCCTTTGCAGCACTATGCAGGCTACCCAGACCTTGGGTCTGGGTGCACAGGAGTAAGCACCGAGTTATATTCTCTCTGGAGCGGATGGGTAATGTTTAGGCAGAGTGGGAGGAGAAGGGAACGGGTGAAGACACTGTGCCATATCCAGAGCTCACTGGCCAGAGCAGCTGATCCACCTTGACGGTGGTGGGGTTAATAATTTACCACTGGTCTAGTCTTAATGCTAAGTCTCTATCCCCTGACAGCCAGGAGGAACCAGGCTGTATGTGCCACTGAGAAACAAGATTTTAGGAGCTGGAGAACTGGTTTGTTTCTATAAGAATAATTAAAAACATATAGAAGGTGAAGAGAAGGAAAAGAAAGACTCAGGAGAAACTCTGCCATACAATTCAGCACATCATATTCACTATGGACCAAAAGCTGATTTTTGCGTCTCGGGTGAAGTGAATTCAATTAGCAAGTGATGTACGATAACTAGGATTAGGAACCATATATTAATCAATCAAACCCTTGCTGCTTTGAGAAATATTGCCCCTTAGCTGGAGTCTATCTAGCGTAGAGAAATAATACTGCTCAAATCAGTAGCTGTTTAATTCTGATGGGCAGAAGAAATCCCTCTGCAGACCAGGAAGTTGAAAGCAACATGCTGTGTAAACGCGACCCAGAGACAGCATTGCTGGCGGGGGTGGATCCATGTTTTGAATGACACCATTGGAGCAAGGAGTCCATAGTAGCTTCAGCTTCACTGGAAAGGTCAAGCAATAGATAAAACATCAAGTGTGGTCTGGTTTAACAGCCTGCTCCGGCCAAGCATAGCCAGGGTTCAACTGAAGACAGCAGCACTCGAGGCCAACACAATGCTGGAGAGGCTGTTACAGAGCAGTGGGCCGGATAAGTCAGATAATAAGTAAGTAGGGCAAGAGAGGCAACACATTTGTCTGCCAGGGTAGAGAACGCAGCTGACGTAAGATCCATAAACAAACTGAAATCTTTGTTGAATGCCTGTCTATAAGCATGAACTGGCAGTCCTTGATGAGTGATTTTCAAAGTCTTGAGTTATTGCTCTGAGTAACGCAGGAATTTTAACTCTTAAATGAGTGATTCTAAGAACAGCTACCTGCTAAATCAATAGTTCCGATTTACTGCAGTGACCCTCAAAGATAAATTTAAAGAACCCTGTACTAAAAAAAAAAAAATACCCATCTTTAGCTCAAATATATTTTTACTGAAAATCTCAGAAGAACCAAAGGATTTTTTGAACTACTGAAAACCTAATTTAGTAATCTCTTTGCTCTCCACTGCTATCTGGTTTGACAGTGACATCTTAATGAAGAGTCACACTTGCTAAATCATATAAGAAATCCAATGAATATCCTTCAGCAACATAAAAGACCTGATTTTTCCACCTTAACTCATGTTGAGTAGCACCTTACTCTACACAATTTCAATGACTCACAATGTACTGAGTAATACAGAGTAGCTCGTGAAGAGTGGCAGAGCCAGTCCCAAAAATGCTCAGGCAATAAAAGTGCATGCTAATAGAAAAGCCCCGTCAATTGGTTTCTGAAAATAATGCTCGGAAACCTCTGAAAGAGCCTAAAAAAGAGCAGAAGAAAACAGAGGGGAAAAAATGATGTACAATTTAACACTAAAGCCAACGATCGTGCCTCATTAGCATCTCCCATGCTGTTTATTTTGACACTCTCAATAAAACACTGCTAGGGTCATCACTTAAATGGAAATACACCATTTAAAAGACATAAATCCTTTGGGTTACAAAGTGAAATCTCTTCTGCTCTTGAAGTGAAAAAGAGGGAACTTTCTCAAAACTAGTTGTTTTCAGGTGTGGAGTTTGTTTTGAGCCTCAGAAATCATGAGTCAGGGGCTGCAAAAGCATGAGATTAGCTTAAAATAAAGGAAATGTAGAAAATAAAATAAATGTTGGGTCTTTTTTATTTGCCTTCTGCTTTTTGAACCTTTATGATTACATTTTTCAGCTTTACTCTACAGACAAGGTAATTTTTTTTCTTTAAATGAAAGCTGAGATTTTCATGTAATCACATGACTTCAAAAGCGGGGACTTTAAGAACAACAAATATTGCAACACTTTTGATCAGATTGTTCGAGTTGGCAATGCTGTAGTGTGGGAGACTCATGCTAAAATATTAGATTATTCACTGCTCTGACACAGTGATTTTAAGTAAATTCTACAGGGCTAGAGTGCAGAGATTGCAGCTGACGTGTATTCCCTCAACCAGACTGTCCGGCTTGACAGTGAAATGCCTCTTGGCAAACCAGCCAGCTAGACTCATTGTTTACATGGGGTTAGTACATCTGTGGAAAATTCCTTAAAGTACCATTTTCGTCAAGAGATGAAGATGGAAGCTCCTCTGTTTAGTTCTACGTTCCTTATCCTGGATGTAAGAGACAACAATCTGTGCCTGAAATAAAACCTTTTCTTTCTTTAAGGATGGAAAAGTGAGAAAACTTCTCTTCTCATAAATGAGTTGTTCTTAGAGGAATTTTCCATCAAAATGTTTTTTCATCAGAAATTGTCAATTTGTTGTAAGTGAAACAGTTCTCAGGAAAGGACTAGTATTGATGAATTTTCCCCTATTCAAAAAAGAGTTTTGAAAAAAGTTTCAAAATTGTCAAAACATCCTGTTTCAACATTTTCAAAAGGAAAATTTTGGATTTTTTTTAACTCAAAATGACTTATCTGAAATTTGAGTTAATTTACACTAAAAAAGAGTTTTTAGAAGGTCAGATCAAAAAACAAAACGCTTTGAAATTACCAAACCAAAATGTTTAACTGACCCAACGCACAATTTTTTTTGTTTTTTGGGATGATCAGTTTGCAAAAATGTTTGATTTTTCGTCCTGTTTTGGGATGGGAAAAATGTCTGAAATCTCAAATTTTGATGGGATGAGAAAACTGCTTCCTGTTCTGCTCCATTAGTTCTGTCCAGTGCTACCACACTCTCAAAATAGGCTAGATTGTGGTAGCGTCTTGGTCTGACTCCCCAGGAGCAGCTAGTTGCGCCAAGTACAAGCCTGCCTGGAGGTATATATTTGGGGCTGCTAGTAAATGCTGCTGCATGCCTGTGCTACCATGACCTCACTGCTATGTTTAACATGGCGCTGTGGGTACATCTAATCAGGCTGGGAATCACACCCCCACAGCCCAGGGCAGACATAGCCTGTAAGTCACAATGTAGTGCCTGGTCGGCTCCTGGGGCAGCACAGCCTGATGCTGCCCTAGCCTCATGCTGAACTGCAAAAATCCAGCCAAGTGAAGCTCATGAGAAGGTGGTTAAGTGACTCGCCTTCTATTGCTCATTTAGATAACAAACACCTTCTATTGATCGGACCAACACTTGAACGGAGGTTTAATAGACTGGCACATTTAATAGATTTTTCCCATGACATTAAATATATTTGAGGTTAAGACGACTAAAGCACAACCAGCTCAGAAAGAGGAGACCTGCCTTTCCCCCGAAAGGCCAAACACGATCTATCTGGGCGCCAAACTGTGCTCTCAATTACACCCATTTAAGGACAGTTACTCCACTGAACTCAATAGCGCTACTCTGCATTTACACTGGGATGTGAGGGCAGAGTTTGACCAATTACTGTTACAAATTCTCTAGCCAGTTACAAATAGACCATGTAACAACACTGGATGTGGAAAAACTAATTGTTTTCTTCTATTGTCTGCTTTTCTTGGCCATATCAGATAGCTGAGTTCCATACAATGGACCCACCCTGACCTGACATCAGCGTAAACCATGAGCAATTACACTGCTATAAACTTATTGATTTCAGTGGAAGTGAGATCAAGATCAGACGTTGTATGTTACCAGCCATGGGTTTAATGGTGAGGCAATATTTACGTGGACTGCTTTCCATTAGGAACTGGACTGAGACATATCAATTCACTTTTACACAGGCCATCAAATAGCAACAAAGATGTACCACTATCAACCCAGGCTGCCTTTGAACAAGCGAAGGGTTCCATAAACCATTATCTATTCCCTGAACCACCTAGTTCTTCTTTGCATAAGTATACCAGCAAAGGAAGTACAAGCGCTTAATACCAATTTCCTTCAGAAGACATGTGAGAAAGGTAATCCCCATGCAGAGCTATGGAGCGCATGTAATAATTAAAAGCATACCAGCTACTGGAGACAAGAAGGAGTGTTAAGTTCTTATCTTACAATATTAGGCTAACCTTCATCTGTTAAACCCTAAAATACTGAATGACAGAAAGAAATGGATAATTAACAGATTTGGGAGGACACACTTTCATGAGAAACTACAGTCTTAAGAACGTATGAAGCTGTTTAAAGGAAAATATCTAATGTACAACTTGAGAAACACCTAACCGCATATATAAGAGTATATATTTTTAAACAGACAATATAGGCTTTTAATTGAATTCAGAGTGCTGCTTAGATAAAGGTAAATTCGATTAGCTCACCAGGATCTGTTCCTTTAAATCTCAGACTGTAATATAAAACATGGCCTGGACTGGTACTCAGGAAATCTCAGTTTCAGTTCCCAGAGCTACCAAAGACTCCTTGAGTGATCTTCGCCGAGCCACTTAGGGCTAGAGTTTTAAAGGTATTTTTGTGCCTAAAGATGTAGACAGGTGCACAGTGGATTTTCACAAGCACCTAGATGCCTAACTCCTGTCGAACCCAATGGGAGTTAGATGCCTATGTGCTTCTGAAGATCCCACTAGGCTGTCTGCATCTTTAAGAACTGAGACACCATTAAAAGTCTGTCCCTTAGCCCCGTGTTCTCCGCTGTACTGAAATCTGCTCAGTGCAAGAGAGGGGCCCTCTGGAGGGCCAGCAGGGTGTAAGACACATCTTCCTCATTTTCATGGTTCAGCTCCCTCAGCTGGCAATGGCTCCTATGGAACCACGTGGCAGCTGAGAATTGGTGGAGTGCAGGCGAACTCTGCCCTGTGCACCAAATGCCCCCTGTGCCAGAGTGAGGGAAGGGCAGTCAGCATAGGAGTGAGTGTGCTACATCATGCCAGCTGAGAGCTCCATTATGCCATAAGACTTCTCAACTGGCCAGATTCAACCACTTTGTGCCTTTCACAATGCACAGAGTGGCTGGAATAGAACAGAGACTCTGGCCCTTAATCTCTCAGGGCCAGATTTGCAAAAGGTATTTAGGTACCTAACTCTTATGGATTTCAGCGGGTGTTCAGCACCTAAATACCTTTACAAATCTGGCCCTCTGTACCCCCTTCCCTCTCCATACATTGGGGTTAATACTAAATCTTTTGTCCCACACTTCGTCTGTTTTCACTGTGCAGATTGTAAACTTTGTGGGGCAGGCGCCGTCTCTTACTCTGACTTACTCGGTGCCTAGTTCAACCGGACCCTGATTTCCCACGGTGCCATTATGTGCTGCTGTAATACAAACAACGTTTCTCAAGAAATAAACTCTCTCTGTGATTCATCATCTTCTCCTTCCTTTGAGAAGTGGGTTTACTATTTAGTATGCATTCAGAACTGAAATCCCTCCATGGCTACTGTAGGCAAACAACATTTTCCTTTTCAGGAGATAACCGTTTAAGTGGTAAAAATCTTCCAAGGGAGATCACTATAAAAGAGACTTTGATCAGGAGTTTTCAGAGGAGCTGCATTCCAAATGCCCTGCTTTCAAGAAACTTTGCATTTTCAAAATGTCATCAGAAAAAAAGAAACTGGATGCATTCCAAACATCAGTACTAAATTATATGCCTGCTTCACCCTGCTAAAAGCAGCAAGAAGAGATTGTATTAAACATGCAAAATTATACTTTTCAGCTCACTTTTAATTGCTTAGTTTAGTGGTTTGGGACCAGCAGATAAAACGTTGTGCTCAGCGATAGGATAGTATATTTGAAAAGCAGTTTAAAGGTCTGCTCTTACTGACCCAAACTTCTGAGGTGTCTATTTTAAAGCATTCTTTTAGGGAAGATATTGCCTGGAATGTACGGAACAATGCATCACATGTTCTAACAGCTTCATGGAGTCCTGGCTTCTCTCTGAGTCTGTGTTCAAGTCTGGGGTAGTAAGGCCCATAGGTGGGCCACTGATTTTAGGTGGCAGTAGATGCCATATATCTTGACTTCAGAAAGGCTTTTGATACTGTCTCACATGACCTTCTCATAAACAAACTAGAGAAATGTAGCCTAGACCAACCTACTATAAGGTGGGTGCACAACTGGCTGGAAAACCGTACTCAGAGTAATTATCAGTGGTTCACAAGCGAGGTGGAAGGGCATATTGAGTGGGGCCTGGCAGGGATTTGTTCTGAGTCTGGTTCTATTCAATATCTTTTTTTAATAATTTGGATAATGGCATGGAGAGTACACTTATAAAGTTTGCAGATGATACCAAGCTAGCAGGGATTGCAAGTACTTTGGAGGACAGGATTAGAATTTAAAATGATCTTGACAAACCGGAGAAACGGTCTGAAGTAAATAGGATAAAATTCAATAAGGGTGAATGCAAAGTATTTATCTTAGGAAGGAACAATAAATTGCACAAATACAAAACGGGAAATGACTGCCTAGGAAGGAGTACGGCAGAAAAGGATCTGGGGTTCATAGTGGATCACAAACTAAATATGAGTCAACAGTGTAACACTGTTGCAAAAAAAGCAAACCTCATTCGGGGAGGTACTAGTAGGAGTCTTATAAGCAAGAAAGAAGAAGTAATTCTTCCACTTAGCTTTGATACGGACTCAACTGGAGTATTGCATCCAGTTCTGTGCACCATACTTCATGAAAGATGTGGACAAATTGGAGAAAGTTCACAGGGGGACAATAAAAATGATTAAAGCTGTAGAAAACATGACCTCGGAGGAAAGACTGAAAAAAATGTGTTTGTTTAGTGTGGAGAAGAGAAGACTTAAGGGGGACATGATAACAGGCTTCAAGTATATAAAAAGTGGTTATAAAGAAGAGGGTGATAAATTGTTCTTCTTAACCATTAAGGACAAGACACAATGGGCTTAAATTGCAGTTTAGACATTAGGAAAAACTTCTGAACTGTCAGGTTGGTTAAGCACTGGAACAAAATTACCTAGGGAGGTTGCAGAATCTCCACCATTGGAGAATCAGACAAACACCTGCCAGTGATGGTTTAGAGCCGGGGACCAGACTAGGGCACCTATCGAGGTCCCTTCCAGTTCTACATTTCTATGATTCTGTGATTTCTTGAGTGCTCAACTTGAGATACCCTCAGTTTCCCAGCAGGGCACCCAAAACTGGAGACACCCACAACTAGTGGTCACTTTCAAAAATTTAGCTGGACATCATTTTGAGGGATTCAAATGGCAGCAGGCGGGGAATATACTCAAATGTTTTGAGCCTGATCATTCAATTAATCCTCAAATTGCAGCCTGTTTCTCCAACTGCCAGTCGAGTAACACTGGGTTGTTCAGACAATGGGGCAGCCCACTCTCAGTCTGCCACAATACCAATAAAAATAAGCTGATCTAGAGGAGGGGTTGTAGGCTTACTGCACATTTCCTACCAGGCAGCCATCTGCCTGCATTACTGCTAGGATGTCAATCACTTTGTTATCTGTGCACAGAACCTGACTCCTATGGGCTTAAATCAAAGCAACTGGTGTCAAATTTTTAAACTAGTTAAATACACAATTGCATTAGAGACCAGGTAACTGCACAAATCACTTATGTGAGTTGCACTCCTAACATTTAAAAAATCAAGCTCTTATGTCTTTAGAGCCCAGTTTCTACAGGCTGTAATTTTTTCACGGCTGTTTTTCCATGACACCTGCTGTACAGCTGTTGGCCAGTCCATCCAAATCCATGGAATGCTTGGCTACACCAGTCACATCCAGCAGCAGGGTAGCTGAATTGGTCGCTTGCGAAATACCCAGAATGTTAAGCAGCTGTCAAGCAGTTAAGGTTGGTGAACCGGTTGTGTTTCATAGAAGCAACCAATATAAATAAAGTTTTGCCTCTAAGACTATATTAAACCACAAAAATACAGGAGTGCTGAATATTCAGGAAAAATGCAGAAGGAAAATAAAACCAGCACTGAACTAATGTTTTTGCTTTATTTTTTCTTGAGGAAAGTTATTTTTCAACCACACTGACCATCGTGTTAGAGGAGAAAGGTCCCCTGCCTTCTCCTAGCTATGGTAAATCTCCAATTTGGCTGCGGCACCTTCTGTTTTTCTAATGCAGGTACAGTTGGGAGGTAAATGGATTTTTCCAATCAAAGGCACCAATGCCACATCTGTCTGGCTGCAGCTGTCCAGAGGGACCTCCAATTTAACAGAAGCACTTTTTTTTAGGTGTCTCTGAAGCTGCCTGCATGGTGAGTAAAAGATCCTGAAATGAGCTGTATCCTTTGAAAAATCAGCTTAACAGCTGAAATTTCATCACCCAAGTTTGTGTTGACTCTCCCAGACTCAGGCTAAAGAGAACTGAATAATATTGTGCACAGCCCAGAGTTAAAATAGTTTCAGTCCTCAAGCCATCAATATGATACAAACATTCTCTAAGGAGGCTGCAGCAGCTGTGTTTTCACTTCCCCAATCACAGACCGTGTCTTCAATTGTTCTCCTCCTTACCGATACTTGTACAATATGTGACCTTACCAGACAGCCCTCACTTAAGATCTTTCCTTGCAAACACCGTATCTTGGCATGTAACCGTCAAGTCATTAGGCAGCTACAGTAGTAGGTGACTGGGGTTAATTACTGTCCCATCAGGAGGTGGCTCAGCAGTGATAACGGGCCAAATACGGAACCCAGCTATGCTGGTGTAAAGTAAGTGGAAGTTGTACTTTAGTGGATGAGGACTGGTATAAGATCTATAGGAGAGGAGAATTGGGTGCAGTTTTATGCAAGTGTAATTCCATTGACTTCATTGGCATCACCCTGAATTTGTGCTGGTGTACCAGAGAGCAGAATCTATCCCCGCCATGAGTAACTGTGGCCAAAAGTCATCACTACCAATGGAAAACAACAACATCCAGTTCCTCCACAGCCTATCTGCAAGCTTCTGTAAGAAACCAGCACGATCTTGCAAGGACTAAATTAGCCTCATATGCCCCTTAACATCAGCAAGTATGGGGCAGATGCCATTATTTATCATCCCCTCCTGGCAACAGCAGTGCTGCAGAGTGGGAGCTGAGTTTACGATTCACATAGCACCTTTCATGCCAAAGTGCTCTACAACATAAATTGACAGACAACTGTACCCAGGAATCATATCGACCTCTGCTGAAATGCAGTCGTCTCCTGGGTGAAACTGCAGCAAATATTAACATCATAAAGTGTCCTTCATGACAGCGAAGATGTGAAGTTTGGTTGCAATTAGAGCTAAGTGAAATTTTTCAACCTAAATTACTTTGAAGAGGGGGAAGTAAGCTGATTTGGAGAGAGAAAAACTTTTCATGAATTCACGCTCATTTCACAACTGCTTTGGTTGGAAAAAAACAAACAAATACCACCACCAACCCTAAAACAAACAAACAAACAAACAAAAAACCCCATCAGGCCTGAAATGTTTTGTTCTAACATTCTCAAAATGAAATGTTTCAATGTTTTTCCTATTCAAAATGATATTTTGTTTCAACATTTTGTTTTTAATTAAGAATAACTGAAATGGAAACAAAATGTTTTGTTTAACGCAAACACATACACTCTCTCCTTTTCTGACTCACTGAACATTTGAAAAGTTTAATTTTGATTTGATCTGAAATAAACCCTCTCCCCCGCAATTTTTAGGAATTGCCAGTGAATAAAAACAAATCTGTTATTCACCCAGTTGTAGGTTTTATAAAAGAGATTCTTTAGTGCTGCTGCTAGGGGTCTCTGTAGCTCCCAGATTAAAACAGCCCAAAGTCCTGGCCTGGTTTAAGCAGACATGGAAGACTCTGCTGACTACACCACAAAGTACACAAAGCAGTTTAGAACAGGAAATGAAGAACAACATATCTGATCAAAACTACTCAGGGAATTTAAATGGGCAAAAAGTAAGCACTCAAGTTGGAAACTGAACAGAATAGTTAACACCCCAAACAAAAGGTCAACAAGATTAAGGATCCCAAAAGGATAGAACTTGAATTTTATATTCTGTTTATCCACCGCACATCCAGCATCACCCTGAACATCTAACACAACACTGGGGCATTAGCTCGGTATAGACCCAAAGAGAACAGCACTATCAGCTGAATCATTAACCACTGCAGGTGACTACACATGATCTTGGGGTAGGCAGGGGCGGCTCTAGACATTTCGCCGCCCCAAGCACGGCAGCATGCCGCGGGAGGGGCTCTGCCTGTCACCGGGAGGGCGGCAGATGGCTCCGGTGGACCTCCCACAGGTGTGCCTGTGGATGGTCCGCTTGTCCCGCAGTCCGCTGGTCTGCGGAAGGTCCACTGGAGCTGCGGGACCAGCAGACCCTCTGCAGGCACACCTGTGGGAGGTCCACCGGAGCCACCTGCTGCCCTCCCAGCGACCGGCAGAGCGCCCCCCCACAGCATGCTGCCCCAAGCACGCGCTTGGCGTGCTGGGGCTGGAGCCACCCCTGGTGGTAGGATTGATAGGTGGCTCTCACAGTTGCCGAGCACAGTAAAGTGAAAGCTGAGTAGCTTTTATCTGGAGCCCCTTCTCAATATCCCCTTGACATTCAATGGCACTGCTGTCACTGCTGAAGTGCCTAACACAGGCAATTAACATTTGCCTGTTAAAAGGATGCTGTCAAGAGTGACGGGTTTGAAATAATCCCGACTAGCTGGAGTTTGGATTTGTGCATGTTACAGCATCCCCCGCTCCATCAGCCTTTGTATGCCTCATCTGAATAGTTTGTAGTTTTCTTCCTTGTTATTTCCAGGTACATCCAGCATGAAAGTAATGTCTTTGTTTGCTAAGGACTCCTGTGCCCCAACATTGGGCTCTGCTGTAACATTATTCAGGCTGGTCGAAAATTTCAGTCACTTTTTTTTGGATGGAAAATCTTTTTTTTTTTTTTTGGGGGGGGGGGGGAATATTCATGGAAACTTTCCTGGAAAATTGTTGATTTTTCATCAGAAAAATTGAACGTTCCCCTCTACAATTTTTGGTTTTCAGTATAAAAAAATTCAGATTTTGTCTGAAAATTTTTGGATTTCAAGTTTTCAATTCTTTTTTGTCAAAAGTTGAATTTTTGTCTAAAACAAAAACAAAATTGTGTGTGTGTTCAGGTCTACATTTTCTGAACAGAAATAACCCCACATTTTCTGACCAGCCCTTGTCACCATTTTCTACTTTTGACATCATACTTGATTGCCATAGAAACAATTATGTTGTCACTAATGGAGGATGGAGACTTCCTGTTGGGAGTCAGCATTTTTGCATGCGGGGTCTCTTTCCTAGCAGTTCCATCTGCCATACTGCTGAGCACAATCAACAAGGGAAGAGAAATACAGAAAATTTCTGCTCTAGCAGTGGAACTTTCTCTAAGCTGAATGTTTGTAAAAGTTTCCAGCTGCTCCTTAAAGATTTCATTGGGCTCCCACTGAACATTTGTGTCGGCAATTAAAACACATTTTCTAAAAGCCGATAGTGGACATCAGTTTTCAGAGCTCAGACGCTTCAGTCTGACTGTCAGACACCAGAAGAGCAATGTGTCCTCAATATTTCAAGAAGACAAATGAAGGAGACACCATTCTAATGTTAAATGGCCCAAAAGAAAAGTGAGTACCTACTTGAGTGACAGAAGTGTTTACTGATGAACTCTGAGTAAGGATGACTTTCAAATGATACCTCTAAGCAGTTTGGTTCATGCAAGTTTTGTCTTTGCAGAGTCACCATTAGAACATGTCTTTGCCTGGTTTGTCAGTGGACCTGATTTGCAAATTTGCTCAAAGAGAGTCTGATCCAAAGTACCGTAAACTCAATGGAAAGTTTTTCAGTGGCTACAATGGCTTTCGATCAGACCATTAACAGGCAGCTGGAGATGTGGATGTACGTATTCTGACTTTTCATTTTACAGCCCATCATTCTCATCTGAACCTGAATTCACAACCATGGAGAGGGATTGGGGAAGGCAGGACAACTATTCTGTGAGCTACTCGGAAAGCTCTTTAGACAAAATGAGCTTATTGAGAAAAGGAATAAACAAATTAGTCTGAAATGCAAATTTTTCTACCACTCCCTTCTTAGTCACTGTCATCTCACTGCCCAGGGCAGATGAGCAATTCTTTTTAAGTCTATCATATGGCACTTGTGATTTTTCCAAGCAACCGTTACTACCTTCTTTGTGTCTTTTTTCTATCCTCTTTTGTCTTGCTTGAGCTGAAACACGTTTCGATATTATGGTTTATATGAACTACATTTTAAGGAAACACAATCGAGATGGGGAAAATGGTATTAAAAACAACCCTTTCCTTTTTACTAACACATTAGATCAAATGTAATAGTTGTTACTCCTGTTGTTTACTTTCTGCTCTTCACTCCAGTTGGAGAGTGAAATCAGATTCATCCAGTTTCACTTTTTTTTGGATCTGATGCGCTACCATGAAGCTGAGGGGCTGAATTCCCCGGGATTTTTATACCAGTGTACACCTTCAGAGTTAGACTGGTGGAAAAGCAATTAGAGATCAGAATTAGGTTCAATGGGCCTGGTGCCGATCTGACTTATAACCAGGAATAAATCAGGTGTAAGTTAGGAACAACTTCATAGAGTAATTGCAACCATACAGACACAACTTGTGAGCTCACCTCTGTGGTGTCTCCAACAGCACAGATAACAGCATGGTTTTTACGTTAAGCTGTTTTAGGGCTGAAGTGATGGAATTAATTTAATTATTTGCAGTCATATAGGAGGAGATTCAATCTAGTGCAGGTGACCTACACAAGTCCATGTAACAAAGGGTTAAGTTCTAGGCCCCAGCGTACAGAGACAGATTTTCTGTTGCATCACCTTGATGGCTGGGGCAGGCTTATTTCTACTGACTCACCTAGGCAGCCAGACCAGGTAGGTCCTATTAACTGCAATCCAAATTTAGTTTGAGTGAGAGGGTACAAGAGCAAGACAGATTGGGTCCCGCAGAGAAACACGTTAATGACAGCCAAGTTTAGGCTCAGATTTACGCTTTGCTTCATTTTTGTTTAATGACAGGGATTAAGTTTGGCCAGCTCACTATGGTGTAAAGAGCAGAGTGGGAAAGCCATCTGTTCACATTCTTATTCCAATCCTTAGGAGAAATCCATCTTTGTTCAAAGAGCTCACACTAGGCACTTCATCCCACCTGCACCCTTAATATGCACCACTGTGAATTTCAGCCATAAAGATTTGCTTTATTTTTAAACAACATTTAATTTTGTGTGATTTACTCCTTGTGAGTGTTCTCTTAACAAAGTCTCCGACCTCAGATGCTGAACTGAGCTGTCAGCCAGCAGAGATGCTGCGCCTCATCCACCCCTGCTCTAACGCCATCACAATCAAAATGCAGTGGAGACGGCTGACGGCAGCGGAGTTCACCTAGGGCTAGTCCCTGGGCCCTGTGCAGCTTTGCAGCAAGGCTGCCCATAGTTGTTGTACTGACACCATTCTCATTTCATGTGCATACGGTAACTCCCCACTTAACGTCCTCTCGCTTAACGTTGTTTCGATCTTAGGTCCCTGCTCAATTACAGAACATGCTATAACGTCGTTTGGCTGCCTGCTTTGTCCACAGATGGCAGCCCTCCATCAGCTTCCCTAGCCACCCCCACAGTGCCTCCCGCCATCCGGCAGACCCTAAAGATCAGCACCTGCGCGCCGTGTCCTTGCTCCTCCCGCCTCTCTCCCCTGCCTCCTGAATGCCGCAAACCAGCTGATTGCTGCAGGCAGGAGGCAGGGCAGGGAGCGGGGAGCCTGTGCGCAGAGTCCTCGCTCCTCCCCTCTCCCTCCTGCCCCCTGAACGCTGCAAACCAGCTGATTACCGTGGGCAGGAGGGAGGGGAGGGAGGAGGGAGAAGCGAGGACATGCGGAGTAAAGGGGGGGAAGAAGAGGTGGGTTAAGGGTGGGGGCTTGGGAGTAGAGGTGGCGTGGGTGGGCCGAGGGTTGAGCCCCCCACCCTGGTGCTTGCAAAAAAGCTGCCGCTGCTGCTGCGCAATGTGCTTCTCCTAGCCCACGGCACGTTCAGCCTCCTTGCCTGCCTCATTGTCTCCAGTGCCAGTGGACTGTGCCTGTGTGGGGTAAGGCAGGGGCACCTCTCAACTAAAGTACTGTACTGTATCGCAAAAAAAAAAAAAAAATCCCTGGAACTTAATGCCCCACTATTTACATTCATTCTTTTGGGGAATGTCGATTCACTTAACATCGTTTCACTTAAAGTCACATTTTTCAGGAACATAAGTACAACGTTAAGTGAGGAGTTACTGTACTGCATCCCACCTAAGCACGGCAAGGAAGAAAAAGCAAGCCCTGGGGTTATTTAAACATGTGGGGACAAATCCTTCACTAGCGTAAACAGGCATAGCTCCAATTTATTTCAGTGGAGCTGGTTGGATTTCCACCAGCCACGGATCTGGCACATGCTGCCGACCTCTATAGCCACCCGCTCTTTGAACTTTTAACTCAGCATTAAAACAACAGGGGCGCTAAATCACCAGAAACAGATCCTTGCAGAGGAAACAAAAACTCTCTCAACCAGCAGGAAATGATTTAGAATCCTGGTTCCTACCATACACGCCCTCCTTTGATCCAAGCCATGGCTGAAATAAACAGCAGTCCAATTTACAGTATTTGAGTAAATGCTTCAGTGGCTTTAAATAGGATTTGCGGGAGGGGAGAAAGGGAATAGGCAGATTAGGTTACAAGAGGAGGCTGCTCAGCCTGGGGGAGGTGGTGGTTTCTAATCCATTTAGCATTATTTGGTTCTGGAATTTGCCTTTTTAATAGGGGGAATTTCTCCAAAGCCTCTGAGTGTCTCAGGGAGTTAGACCTCTTATTGCACATTTACTTGTCCAATATTTTCTTTTCATAAAAGGGAAAAAAAATCCCATAGAAATGGCAGTATTCAATATGCAGCAGGATGCCAACTCATTAAGGATTTAGATAAGGGCTAGGAATAACTAGCTTTTTGCAGGTTAATGTATAATTATAATTCTTTTCTCTTCTACAGAACTTTTCATTAGTAAATCTCAAAGGAGGTCAGTCATTATCCCCATTCTACGGATGGGGAAACTGAGGCAGAGAGAGAGAGGAAGTGACTTGCCCAAGGTCTCACAACAGGCCAGTGGCAGAGCTAGGAATATAACTTAGGTCTTCCAAGTCCCGGTCCAGTGCTCTATTCCCTAGGCCATACTGCTTCTCCATAGGCCCTCGTAGCCAACAAACACTAATTTATTTAGAGAAAAACTAACATTCTTTATCTTTGACTCGAACAAAATGCTCCACAAACGAGAAGGAACGTTTTAAACGCATTCAGTGTTGTAATGACCCAATTTCATTGCTTCAAAAGTGAACAGCGTTCACTGCCTGGCATTTACGTAAGGGCATCATGTCAAAACTATGTTCCAGAGCCAGAAAACCACCAACATCACTGTGTGTTCCCGTTCCACATATCCAAGGTGGGCTTGCTACCCGGCTGTACTTGTTAATTGCCCTTAACGTTGATAATGCACAAAATACTGATTCCACTACTATTTGTATTGTTGGCAAGAGAGAGAGTTCTTACCATTACCAGTAAGACTTTTCCCAGTGTGAACTGCATGCTACTCTAATTTGGATTGGCAGTGGGATACCACACACACAAGGCTGAACATGGTATAGACAGATTAGAGGCAAAGGAAACACAAGAACACCGATGCTGTTGCATTCAGCGGACCTCACGTGCAGAGACCACGGAGATAGCAGGTTATAAAAGGGGAGAGATGGAGGTCATGAAGGCAGTATGTCTTATGAAATTACCAGCACAAATGGAGAAGAAAACGAATTTGGATGTTCCAGTGGCATTTCTTGATTTTATATTAACTACAGCTGCTTAGACTCATTTAATTCTGCTGAGGTAAAGATCTGCAAGAAGCATACCCTCCAGACTAAAGCTGAAAAAGAGACGGATCACGATCACATTATTATTCCCTCCGTTTGTGGCCTTTTTTTTTTTTTTAATTTAAGTGCAGAAATTGTGCTGTGCAGTACACGATTCATCTTCTAAAATTTGTGACAACATCTTGTGAAGCTTGCGGAGCTGTAGAGCTAATACTGCTAACTATTTCCATGCATCTGAAAAATCAGTACAGTGACAACCCCAAAAGATGCTGCATGTTCCGACCTTGCTCCTGCTCACGTCAACTGAAGTTTTGCCATCAATTTCGATGGGTCTACTGCTTCTGGCCATCGGGTAGCAAAGTCCACGAAAGTCAGTACGTACTGCTTTCCCCTGGGTGTCTTTCTCGGAAAAGGACCCAGAATATCCACAGCTACTTGCTGAAATGGGACCTCAGTTATGGGGAGTGGTTGGAGAGGAGCCTTGACCAGATCTTGAGGCTTTCCCACTCTTTGGCACACCTCACAAGACTGGACATACTGGGCAACTTCCTTGCCCATCCCCTCCCAGTAGAAGGACTTCCCCAACCTGTCTTTGGTTCTGTTCACCCCAGCATGGCCACTGGGATGATCATGGGCTAAGCTTAAGAGCTTCCCCCTGTATTTAGTTGGAACCACCAACCGTTTGTGCGGCTGCCATTCTTCCTGGCGTCCACCAGAAAGAATTTCCTTGTATAAAAGTCCTTGGTCTATAACAAACCGGGATCGGTCAGAAGAGCTGAGAGGCGGTGGGTTGCTCCGTGCCGCCACCCAAGCTTTCTGAAGGCTGTCATCTGCTTCCTGCTCAGTCTGGAACTGTTCCCTTGAAGCTGGGGACACCAGTTCTTCCTCAGACTGGGGACTTGGGCTGGTCCCTCTGGAAGTGATGTAGATGATGGGGTTGTTTCTGTAGCTGGTGTACCGCTGTCCGCTGGTGCACCTGGTGGTATTTCAGGCTCTGGCTGAGCCTCTTCGGTATGGTTGTCTGTTGCTTCTGCCAGTTCAGGCTCGTTGGTCCCTTCTGGCGTTGGGGTTGAAGGTGTGGTTGCACTTGCTTGTGCTGGTGCTGGTTGCTGTTCCAGTTCCGGGTCTGGGACTGGAGGTGCTGTGGCTGGTTCAGCCGTTGACATGGGATCCGGGTCCACTACCTCAGTCTGGGTCTCTGGTAACACAGACAGGTTCTCTGTGGACGGCTCAGGAACAGGAATGGGTCTGGAAGCTTGCCTGGTTTGGCTGCGTGTAACCATTCCCACTCTCTTGGACTGCTTCACTTGGTTGGCCAAGTCTTCCCCCAGTAGCATGGGGATGGAATAATTGTCATAGACTGCAAAAGTCCACATTCCTGACCAGCCTTTGTACTGGACAGGCAGTTCAGCTGTAGGCAAGTCCACAGCTTGTGACATGAAGGGGTAAATGGTCACTTTGGCCTTGGGTTGATGAGTTTGGGATCGACGAAGGATTGGTGGATAGCTGACACTTGTGCCCCCGTGTCTCTCCACGCGGTAACCTTCTTTCCGCCCACTCTCAAATTTCCCTTCGCTCCAAGGGATTTGAGAGGTATCTGGGCCTGGGGATCTTTTGGCTGGGGGTGCAATGACTTGCACCCGGTGGGGTTATTCGGGCAGTTGGCCTTTGGGCAGTTGGCTTTGATATGTCCCGTTTCATTACACTTATAGCATCTTCCAGATAACGGGTCACTGGGTTGAAGTAAGTTACTGAAGACTGGTGAGGTGGAAAGGATAGGGTGTCTGTGGCTTTCCTTGGTTTGTAGGTGGGGTTTTGGGTTGCCCTCGGTTGTAGGGTTTTTGTCGGGTGCCTCCCTCGGTTGTAGGGTTTATTGTCGGTGTGGCCCCTGGGGTTTTCACTCCCCTTTACAGTAGCTTTCTTGCTTTCTGCCACTCCATCCATTTGGCTCCAATCTCCCCCGCCTCGGTGAGAGTTTTGGGTTTTCCATCTAGGATGTACCGTGTAATGTCCTCAGGAACACCATCCAAGAACTGCTCCATTTGTATGAGGTGGCGCAGTTGTTCAAAGGTTTGAACCTGGGTTCCTGCTATCCAGGCGTCACAATGCTTCCCACGTAGTAGGCGTGTTTGGGAAATGACCCCTCTGGTTTCCACTTTTGGTTTCTGAACCGCCGACGGGCGTGATCCGGGGTTATCCCCATTCTGGATCTGGCTTGGGTTTGAAACAGTTTATAATCGTTCATTTGTCCCTTGGCATTTTAGCCGCCACGTCTGCCAAGGGTCCACTGAGTGTGTGACCTCAGCTCTAGCATGTACTGGGTCTTCAGGGATGCTGTACCCAATACAGACCCTTTCAAAAAGTTTCTAAGAAGGTCTCCGGTCATCACCTGCCTTGTAGTTGGGAAATTTCCTGTGCGGTTGACCAGCAACTGGCGCCGGAGGGTTAGGATTTGCTGGGGTCTGATGCTTAGCCTGTTCTACTTCCAGTTCATGCTTTCTTGTTTTTCCTCTCTTCTGTTGTTCTCTCTCTCTTTTCTTTCTTTGGTGTTTCTTCTCTCTTTTCTTCTGGTTGTGCTGCTTCTTTTGTTGTTTTTTATCTTTGAGTTTGGAAGCTGCTGCTTTTGAAGTTGTCTTTCGTGATCTGCCTTTTGGCTTTTCTATTCTCTTTTGGCTGCATTTTGGCTTTTGTTCTCTTTTGTAATCAGCTTCTTTTTCTTTTTGTTCATCTCCATCTCTTGTAGTCTTTTTTCCATGTCTCGCTTGTGATTTTTTTTGTTTGTCCTCTGCTCTAGTCTCGCGCGCTTCCTGCTTTTAGGGCATCTTTTGGAACTCATGGTTTCCTGTTTTCTTGTGTTGTGGTGCCCTCTGGTGTTGTTGTTTGAATGCTGGCTTTCTGTCTCTTGAAGTCTGCCTAGCAACTGATTTGACTTGCTCTGGCTCTGTTTGATAGGCAATTGAACCAAACAAAAGCTACTGTATTTACCTGTGTGCGTTTGCTGGCTGGGATACTTAAGTCCCAATTGTTTAACAAAAGACCTGTAATGGTTCTCTTAATGACTCTGCTAAAAATGCAAGCTGCCAAAAGCAGGCAGAAAAAAAGTTTTTCTCTCTAGCACTTTAAAACCAACCCCTTTCTCACTGCTAATCCCTAGCAGGAAAAAGAAAATATATATCTACTGGCTTCTGGATTCTTATATCCCACCGCTGCCTCCATGTGGTAAACGTCTGTCTCAAATCTGGACTTAGAGTTCAACATCTGGTGTTTACTGTGAACCCCCCAAGCTTATATACCCAGCTTGGATCTTATTCGCTGCCACCAGATAAGATTTAGGCTCTTATCAGCCTGGGTTCCCCAAATTCCTTGGGGGGACCCCCTCTCTGGCCTCCCCACTTTCCCTGGGAGGACCCCCAAGACCCAGACCCCTGGGTCTCCCTATCTCAAACGGGAAAACAAGTTCCCCTCCCCCTGGGCTTGTCTCCTCTTATCTGCTCCCCCCCGCTTCCCTCCCTGGGTGGCCTGGGCATGCAGTACTTAACTCCTTGAAGGCAAAACAAAGAGGGAAATCACCCTCCCCCTGAGGCGATGCCTTCATCTAGTAAAGCTAATATAAAGAGATTTTCTACTCCCCTTTCCTGTAGCCTCACCAGAGAAAAACCAAAAACCTCACCAGGTTTTAAAAAGAAAACTTTATATAAAAAAAGAAAGAAAATACAGAACAATAATACTGCATTAAGAAACTCAATACAGGCTATGGCTTATAAGAAAATAGGAATAAACAGTCTGATTTAAAAGATAGCCAATTTAAACCAGTCCAGCAAAACAACACACATGTAAATACAAAACAAAGCATATAACAGCCTATTGCCTTGCTACCTTTGTACTCACTCTTTGGTAGACGAAAGTTAGAAAGAAGATTGGAGTTAGAAGAAAAGCTGTTTCACTCCATAGCTGGGAGAAACAAAAGACACAGAGTCCCCAATTCCCTCCCTGACTTTTAAAAAATCCAGTTTTCTGATTGGTCCTCTGGTCAGGTGTTTGGTTCCCTTTGTTCACACTTTACAGGTAAAAGAAAACTAACCCTTACCTATCTACTTATGACACATGTCAACTGAAGTTTTGCCATCAATTTCGATGGGTGTACGGCCACTGTTTCAGTGCCACCTCTCCTCTATCCTCAGGCACTCTCTCTAGCATCAGTGTGTGGGCTAGGGAAGCTAGGGCAAGCTCTATGGATTTTCGGACGTCCTAGGCCAACCACCAAACGTCCAACCCTGCCAGTACACGTTGTTATTGAATGGTCTGCTGCCGCGAATGTTCTGCTCCCAGAGATGACCATCTCCTCTGCCTGTGTAGCAGAGCCAGCTCTGAAGCAGCAATTTCAGTTCAACAAATAGGGCTTGAGGACCTGTCGCGTGCCTTTGTAGACATGTCCCAAGGGAGAGCATCCTGATTTGACAGTGCTTTGGACTCGCTTGGCGCAGGTGCAAATCAGTGCAAATCAGCAAGACAGGAAAATCAGGCAGCAACCTTTTTTTCTGTGGCTTCTCTGCTCCCATCTGAATTCCAGGAATAATTATTACGTGCGCTGTGGTAATGCCTAGATGCCCCACTCCTGGAAGGACCCCACTGTGCTAGGAGATGTACAAACACAGAACAAAAAGATGGCTCCTGCACCAAAGGGTTTACAATCCAATTACCAAAGTCCAAATGCTCTTCGGCGCGAATAGATAGTAAAGGTGCAATTTTCAAAAGCAAGGGATATTGACCTGACTCCATCATTGACTTCAGTGGGAGCAGAGTAAGGTCAAGTTCCAACACCAAGTTCTTTTGAAAATTCCCCCATAAGGGACTCTAAACTGCAGGCACCAGAAAGTGCAGGTATCTTATGATAAGCTAAATGCAGGACCATGGAGCAGATCATACTGATCTTCCATGAAACTATAGCACATTTACAGAGGAACAAAGATGCTCTCTGATAGCCCTCCATGTAAACCCCTGGAAGACTATTTTGAAGATTGTTTAGATTTCAAACTCTTTAGAATGGGGCCCTTCTTTCTTGTCTGTAAACACCTAGCACACTATTTGTACTCTATAAGTAATTCAAAAGATAGTTTTCTTGTATACCTACACTGTCAGGCAGGCAGGAAGGGGTTAACACAATCTCTATTCAGAGCTCGTCTCTCCTGAGTCTAATACACATTCTAGACTCTGAAATCTATTTGGCATTCATTCTAAACCATTTTTTACCAGGCTTTGAAAGGACAAAGATTTTACTTAGGATTTTCATCAGCAACAATTATGGTTTCAAGAAAGTAGATTTCATTGTGAAAGTAGTTTTTATTTTTGCAGCAAGGTTGATTGTGCTATCCAGCTATTTCTGTAAAGAGGCCTGGCCTTTATGAGAAATTTAAAGGGGCTCCTAAAGCCAACGGAGCATTTTAAATATGAAAATGGGAATTACAGGAACTCTGAATACAAAATGCTCAAAAACAGAGTTGTATCTAAGACACACTGGTAACCAGATCTCTGTAGAGGTGCTTTGGGCTACAATCTACATTTTTCATTTGGGGCAGGCCTCAGCTAGTGTGAATTGCCAAAGCTCCACTGACATCAATGGAGTCAGTACACTAGCCGAGGATCAGGCCCACAGCGTATAAGCTTTTTATACCAAAGATCTTGGTGACAAGGGGTAAATATTCTCAAAGATTCCTGAGGCCCAGATTTTCAAAGACATTTAGGGGTTGTTCCACTCAGGGTTGCAACATTTAACCGACTCAGGATCTTAAGTCTCATTTTCAAATAACTCTCATGGGAGTTAGGTGCCTAATGAGATTTTTAAAACCCTCTAGGCACCTATCTGCATCCTTAGGCTCCTAATTACCTTTGTAAGCCAAGCCCTTAGGCACCTATGTCTCCATTGAAAGTCAATGAGACTTAGGCTCCTAAGGCATTTTAGTGCTTTACTTTTTTTGTTTTTGTTTTACCCAAGGCCATTTTATCTCATCTTTAGCCTTTCATTAGTAAGCCTCTCAGCAGTGATGCCTTGCTGCACTGATACAATATAGTATCCCAGCATGGCTATTCAAGTCCTGCCCTGTCCGATTTGAGTAGAGATTTGAACTTGGTTCTCCCACATCCCAGGTGAATGCCCTAACCACTAGGTTAGTGACTATTCTGGGATGAGTGGGTGTTTCTTTCCCTCTCCCTTCAGAAATTCCATTCTGGATCTGAGAAACATTCCAGAGGAAAACTTAGTTGAAACAGATCCGTTTCCATTAAAAGTTTTGCCTTAGATGAATCAGTCTTTTTTGTTTGTTTGGTCTAAAAATTGTTGAAAAAATTCCCCAACCAGCTCTACTTGTTATCTGTCTCTTTCCAAGAGAACCCCGAAGCTGTGATTGTAATGGATATTATGTTTGGCCGTATCTATTGTGAGAAAAAGAGAAAGAGAAAAATATTTTGGTTATGCCTTTTACCACTCAAAAAAACCAAACTATCAAGTCATTAACACAATGCACAAATGGCCTGTGGATCTTATTACCACAGTATGTTGCAATGTCACGCCAACATGAAAATGGACAATCAAGCTTTTTCATGCCAGGTCACACTATATGTCCAATGCTGTGATCATACCACCAATCCTCTCACTTGCTCTCTTATGTGAAGACCATTTTCACAACAAAAACAGCAGAGCAGAACCCAAGACCAAGATATAGCTTTTACGCTCGCAGGGCGCCATCGGGAAACATGCAAGAAACAGAAAATTTTAGCAGCGAGTACTAAATTAATGCCCACTACTTTCACGTTCTTCCCAAGCCATTAAAAAAACAGGTTTCCATAATTATTGATGCTCTTTACTGGTAAATGCAAAAATACTTGTGACAAGTCGAAGAACTGAGAAAACTGAACTTGTGAATGGAATGCTTTCTCTGTATATTCTCTTCAGGAAGTGAGTAGTAAAAGAGAGACAGACAACAGGTTGGAAGGCAGAATTTGTTAAGCTTAAATTGCATCTATTTCCCTCCCCTACTCCTCAATTCTGCCCTGTTTCAGTGTGTTAGACTCCTTTAACCCTTACATAGCCAAAATCTCTGGTATAAACCATGTAAACTGGACGCTTTCCTTGAAGGGGAGCCTTGCAGAAGAGAATTCTGATAACACCTTCCTCCATTTATTAAGGTGTTTCTTTTCTTTCTCCCCTGTATAATTTCCCTCTTTGTATCAGAGGAACAACCATCTGATCCGGAGGGCTGACCTCCTTTCAGAGTTCTGCTAATTCACTCCAGGACAGCCCAGCAGATGTCATGGCTGCTCTATGCTGCCAGATCCTAAAGGAGCCATGAGGCCTAGTGTAGAGAGCCTGCACTCATGGGTCATGGTCTTACTGAGGGATCCCATAAAGTAATTTGCTTTTACTTGTTCTTCTGTAAAGCCCAGCAGACAACTAGCTAAGAAAAAAAAAAAGCAAAGCTTTTATTAAAAGCTTGATGAGACCTATGAGCCATTGAGTTCTTCTGGGTAAAGGTGGTAAAAATAAAATTACTTTGCAGTAAACTTCAACACATCACTGTTTTAAAGAGACCGTTATCTTTCTCTGACCAGCGATTTTCATTGCTTGTCACACCCTGTACAGGGAAATCAATGTGTATTTTAGTTTCATTTTCGAAAGTGCTTATGGAGGATGGTGGTAGATGGTGAAAAATAGCAGTTCCAAGAACCATCTGAATGGCCCAAATATGACTCTCTAGGAAGTGCAAGCTACGGTTTGAATCCTGTCAATATATTTGTTGAGATTCTCATCCAAAGCTGCATTCGCGTCATTCCCTAACATTTATGTCAGAAGAAAATTTTGGAAAAGGTTATAACAACCCCCCAAACAAGCAACCTGCACTCATATCTGATGGCCTTTACACAGAGTGGAACCTCACTACTTTCCCAGAGTCACAGAAATATACACCTTGGGGGAAATTCATCCACACGCAGAGGGGACCAGCATGAGGTCTAAACACCACTGAACTCCTTTAGAACAGGGTTTGGTTTGTGCACTGGCTCTTTGCAGTTATAATTATTTCTTGTATTACACTGTTCTACAGCCAAAATGCTTCTGAAATAAATGTAGTCAAACTTTACTAATTCTGGGTCACTGAGAACAAAAATGATGCTTAAAATTTTTGATTGGCTCTAGTCTAGCTGTTGGGCTCCAGACTACAGCA